>NC_057794.1:225369651-225379108 GCF_018294505.1 Triticum aestivum | reverse complement strand
GGCGCCACCACCGGCCGCGCCGCCCCGCCGCGCTCGGAGCCCGCGCGGCGCCACTCCGGCCGGTCCTCTCCGGGGAGCTCCGAGGATTCCGGCGAACTTCATAATTCGTGCCCGGATCTTAGATCTGAAATCCTAACTCTAGGTCGTTTTTTTCACTAAGTCCTAGAATTCCTGATCCAAGTTGCCATGTTCGCGGCTCCGTAACTTTGCGTCCGTAGCTCCGATTTGGGCATATAGCATATCAAAATGTTCATCTCAGAGAGTACATCATTTCATTCCATTGCATCATTTTCATTTGAGCTCATCTTGATGCTCGAAATGCTGTTGGTAGAGGGCTACTTGAGTTAATTGTCAGATCTGTTACTCCGTTTAGCACTTTTGTCATTTTTGCCATGATTAATGTGTGCATGCTATGCCCGTGAGTTCTTCATATGTTTTGTTAAGGGTTTTGTCATCTTTCCAGAGGTGCAACCCATGTATTTTTAGGATGTATGTGGTGATTTGTGCAAGCTTGCAAAGTGGTGCACTTGCTAATTCTGTTTTCAAGGACTTAGTGATTTCACTAAGTCCTGGGATTGTTTATCTCATGATGCCATATGTTCATGTTGTTTCCTAGTGATCCGTGCCTCTTTTAAGGATGATCAGTAAAGGAGTTTTGTTAATATTGTAGTGCTTTATCCATCCATGTCTTTCTTTGCAATTATGGAGCAACCTAGCTTGAGTCGATTGAGCTCTACTTTTGCTTCGTTGCGAATCTGGGCAGATCGTCAACTTGTTTGCGATTTTGCCGATGTTATTGTAGTTGATCCGTGCATGCTATGCCATTGTTCTTGCCATGTCTAGCTTGCATTTTGTGCCTTCTTAAGGGATGTATGCTTGTATTGCCATGACTTGCACCATAGTGAGTGCATCGAGCTCGTAAACATGCCTTCGTGAGTTATGTTTCAGCATGCCCCAGTTTTCACTAAGTCTGAAAACTGATTATGTTTTTGCTATGTTCGTGTGCTTGTTAGTATATTTTGTGATCCCTTTTGGCTCAAGGTCATTAAGGGACTTTTGTTAAGCTTGTTGAGTAGCTCCATGGCATGTCTTTCTTTGTCATGTACAGGTCCTGTAGCATGTTGTTTTGTTGCTCCGAAGAGGGCTATATGATCTGAAATTCCAGACAAGTGTTAATTTCACTAAGTCTGAGATCTGTTTTACCATTTGCATTTTTGCCATGCTTGTTTGAACGTGTTAATGGATGATTTAGCCGTAGCTCAGTGCTAGACTTTTGTTAAGCATCTTGAATGCTTCCCTTCCATGTATTTTGTTGCCATGTTTGGGTGTTGTAGCATGTTCATTTCGTTGCATTTAGATGCCTACTTGCTGTAAATCGCAGACCGGTGTCATATTTGAATCGCTTGCCATTTCCAAACCGTAACTCCGATTCCGGCGTTCTTTATATCGTTTCCAAGCGATTTCATCTCATATTTCCAGTGCCACACTTGGTTTTCCAAGTTGAGGCCAGGTTCATGCATTTCCTATCATATCTTGCATTTTGCATCCCGCATCGCATCCCGCATAGCATATCATCTTTGCATCATGTTGTTTGAGTTTGCACGTGGTTGATTGTATCCTTGTTGCTTGTTTGTCTTGTTTGGGTAGAGCCGGGAGACGATTTCGCTAACGAGGAGCCCGTTGAGTTTGCTTTCGAGGATCCAGTCAACTCTGACAACTGTGCAGGCAAGATGATCTTACCCTCGAAATCACTACTATCTTTGCTATGCTAGTTTGCTCGCTCTTTTGCTATGCCATTGCTACGATGCCTACCACTTGCTTGCAAGCCTCCCAAATTGCCATGTCAAACCTCTAACCCACCAATGTCCTAGCAAACCGTTGATTGGCTATGCTACCGCTTTGCTCAGCCCCTCTTATAGCGTTGCTAGTTGCAGGTGAAGATTGGAGGCCGTTCCTTGTTGGAACATTTATTTACTTGTTGGTATATCATTATATTGCCATGTTATCTTAATGCATCTATATACTTGGTAAAGGGTGGAAGGCTCGGCCTCTCGCCTAGTGTTTTGTTCCACTCTTGCCGCCCTAGTTTCCGTCATATCGGTGTTATGTTCCCGGATTTTGCGTTCCTTACGCGGTTGGGTTATAATGGGAACCCCTTGATATTTCACCTTGATTAAAGCTTTTCCAGCAATGCCCTACCTTGGTCTTACCATTTGCCACCTAGCCTCTTTTTCCCTCGGGTTTCCGGAGCCCGCGGGTCATCTTATTTTAAACCCCCTCGGGCCATTGCTCCTCTGAGTGTTGGTCCAAACTAGAGTCCTGTGCAGCGCCCCCTCGGGGAAACTCGAGGTTTGGTTTTAGTTGTATGGAGCGCTCATCTGAGTGTGCCCTGAGAAAGAGATATGTGCAGCTCCTATCGGGATTTGTCGGCACATTCGGGCGGTGTTGCTGGTCTTGTTTTAACCCGTCGAAGTGTCTTGAATTACCGAGATACCGAGTCTGATCGGAACGTCTTGGGAGGAGGTCTATTCCTTCGTTGACCGTGAGAGCTTGTCATGGGCTAAGTTGGGACTTCCCTGCAGGGATTGAACTTTCGAAAGCCGTGCCCGCGGTTATGGGCAGATGGGAATTTATTAATGTCCGGTTGTAGATAACTTGAACCTTTAATTCAATTAAAATGAATCAACTGAGTGTGTTACCGTGATGGCCTCTTCTCGGCGGAGTCCGGGAAGTGGACACGGTGTTGGAGTAATGTTTGCGCAGGTTGTTCTTTAGTTTCTCGCTCGTGCTTGCCTTCTCTTCTCGCTCTCTTTTGCGAATAAGTTAGCCACCATACTTGCTAGTCGCTTGCTGCAGCTCCACTCATATTTTACCTTGCCATTCCTATAAGCTTAAATAGTCTTGATCGCGAGGGTGCGAGATTGCTGAGTCCCTGTGGCTCACAGATTACTATTACACCAGATGCAGGGCCTGATGATTCCGCTCCAGGAGACGCGTATGAGCTCAAGTGGGAGTTCGACGAAGACTCTCAACGTTACTATGTTTCCTTTCCCGATAATCAGTAGTGGTGCCCAGTTGGGGTGATTGGGACCGTGTCGCATGTTGGGTTCTCTTTTATTTTGGTGCCGTAGTCGGGCCATGAGTGTTTGGATGATGTAATGTTATTTATGCACTTGATTGACGTGGCAAGTGTAAGCCAACTATGTTATCTCCCTTTTTATTATCATAATACATGGGATGTTGTGAAGATTGCCTAACTTGCGACATATGCCTTCAATGTGATTATATCTCTAAGTCGTGCCTCGACACGTGGGAGCTATAGTCGCATCGAGGGTGTTACAAGTTGGTAATCAGAGCCTTCCCCGACCTTAGGAGCCCCATTGCTTGATCATTTTTAGCGGCCGAGTTGTGTCTAGAAAATGTTTTGAATCTTTTAGGAATTATATATCAGAGAGTTTAGGAATTCTTTTTACTTCCTAGTCTCCTCATCGCTCTGGTAAGGCATCCTGACGTAGAGTTTTGACTCTTCTCTTCTCAAATTTCACTAAAAAAAATTTAGGATCACGCGGGTATCTTGGAATCGTTCCGATGGTTTTATGATGAGAACTTTGTCTTGGTGCCTCCTGTCAGGGGTTTAGTGGAAGTGTCCCGGGGAGTTGAGCTCTGAGGTGTTGTCATCATAATTTTATCGTTGCAGTTCTGGAATACCTGAGTTTAGTACGCTGACATCAAAAATCTCTTTTATGCAGTTCGTTGGTGAGATAACCTCGACGCCACCCAGTACTGGGGCGGGAGTTCGGGAGTATCGCCATAGCTTGTATAACAGATGCTTTTCGAAGGTTGAGGTAGATGGTTTCCGAAGGTTTCTTGGTTATGTGTTGAAAGATGGATATAGCTGGATGTAGGATTTGCTAGTTTGGGTGAGATATTATGCTTCCCCTGTATCCCCAACACCTGATTGCATAACCGAAAAGGTTCGGGAGTTTCATAGGTGGGAATTCTAGTAGCTCTAGTTCTTCTTCTACGGATATTGGTTTGAGATTGGGATTTCTTACCGATTATTCGTTCTTGATCCGTACCTTGTTGATTTATTTCTCTACCTTAATTCTACGTGGCTTCTCAATTTATGGATATGTGACCATTTCAAGAGGAATGCATTCGTTCATTTTGTTCGGATGTGAAGACTATATGTTGTAATTTTCATTCCATTGGATTCAGCTTCAATATTTATCTGTCAATGTGCTAATGGTGGTCAACCTCTTCAGGATGGCTCCTCCAACGCGCATGACTCCGAATCCTGATCCGCCACCACCTCCACCTCCTCCAGAGGCATGGCAAGCTGTGATGGCCGCAACCAATGCAAACACACAGTTGATCATGCAAATTCTTCAAGAGCGCAATCAAGGCAGTCAAGGGAATCAAGGCAGCAATCAGAGTCACTTTGCTACACTCAACCAGTTCCTTGCTAACGGGCCAAAGACTTTCAGCAATTGTGTTGAGGCAACCGATGCTGACGATTGGCTTGTGGATCTGTGCAAGCATTTCGAGTGTAGTAACGTCAGGCCTGAGGACTTTGTTAAGTTTTCTTCCTTCCAACTCAAAGATCAAGCTGCAGAATGGTTCCAGCAGTACAAGGACTCCAGAGGTGGACATGTTATCACTTGGGATGATTTCCGTCGAGATTTCCGAGCTCATCATATTCCGTAGAGCGTGGTTGAAAGCAAGTGTGAGGAATTCTGCAATCTAAAGCAAGGCTCTTTGTCTGTCTATGACTACAACAAGTTGTTCCAGAAGCTCGCCCGCTTTGCCAAGCAGGACGTCCCTGATGAGAAGAGCATGATATATCAGTTCAGGGGTGGTCTCAGAGAAGATATTCAACTTGCTCTTGTTCTCTTTGAGCCCTTGAGATACGATGAGTTCTACAACATGGCACTGAAGCAAGAGGTTGCTCAATTGAGGTGTGATGCTTCCAAGAAGCGAGTCAGAGATGCTACTCCTTCTTCCTCTACTCAAGTGGCCAAGCAGCAGAAGTTTTGGCTTCCTCCTCCTCCGTTCCGTCAGCCGTATCAGCAGAAGAGCAAAGGTGGCAGTGGTTCTTCCCACCCACCCAACCCTGGCTTTCAGAACAAGACTTCGTCTCAAGCTCCAAGATCGAGTGCTCCGTATCACCGTCCGCTTTCAGAGGTCACGTGCAACAAGTGCCAACAGAAGGGTTACTATGCCAACAAGTGTCTCAACCAGAGGCGTCTTCCTCCTCCTCCTCCTGTCAGATCGACAAGTACAACTGTGGTCAAGCATAACCCCAAGTTCGCCAAGGTCAATATGGTGAATGCAGCTCAGGCAGAGGACTCACCAGATGTCATCATGGGTAACCTTCCTGTTAATGATATTCCTGCAAAAGTTCTTTTTGACACGGGTGCATCGCATTGCTTCATTTATAAACCTTTTGCATCAAAGTATGAGTGTGATTATCAGTATCTGCAAAGTTCCTTGCAAATTGTGTCACCGGGCAAGCAGATGACAGCTAACACCTGCGTCCCTGAGGTTACTATCACATTGGGTGACTACAAGTTCCTTTCTTCCCCAATTGTTCTTGGTAACTCGGATATTGATCTTATTCTCGGAATGGATTGGCTTTCTAAGCACAAGGCACATCTTTATTGTGCAGCCAGGCAGATTCAATTGACTCATTCGTCTAAGGATGTAATTGTCTTTGCCGCTCGAGATAATACTATCCGTCTGTTTCCTCTCAATGAAAAGGGTGAATTGGATGCCATCTCTCAAATTCCAGTCGTTTGCGAATATCAAGACGTCTTTCCAGAAGAGCTTCCAGGAATGCCTCCGCACCGGCCAGTTGAATTCGTTATTGATCTTGAGCCTGGTACGGAACCTGTGTGCAAACGTCCTTACAAGCTCGGACCTGAAGAGTTGAAAGAGCTGAAGAAGCAACTCGATATGCAAGAGAAAATGGGTCTCATCCGGCCTAGTTCTTCTCCGTGGGGTTGTGGTGTTCTTTTTGTGAAGAAGAAGGATGGAACGGACCGACTTTGTGTTGATTACCGTCCAGTGAACAAGAAGACCATCAAGAACAAATACCCACTTCCCAACATCAATGAGCTGTTCGAACAACTCAAAGGTGCCCAAGTATTCTCCAAACTTGATCTTCGTATGGGTTATCACCAGATTCGCATTCGTGAAGAAGATATTCCCAAGACAACATTCAGAACAAGCTTTGGTTCCTATGAATACACTCTCATGTCTTTTGGCCTCGCCAACGCTCCTCCGACGTTCTCTCGCATGATGAACTTCATCTTCAACGCCTACACCAATGACTTCGTTTTGGTCTATCTCGACGACATTCTGGTTTTCTCGAAGAACAAGGAAGATCATGCCAAACACTTGCGTTTGGTGCTTGATAAGCTCAGAGAACATCAGTTCTACGCCAAGTTCTCCAAGTGTGAGTTTTGGCTTGATGAGGTTCTTTATCTTGGTCATATCATCTCTGCCAAGGGCATTGCCGTGAATCCTGAGAAGGTGTCTGCAATTGTGAATTGGGAACCTCCTCAAAACGTGAAGCAACTCCGCAGTTTTTTCGGTCTCGCAAGCTATTGCCGAAGATTTGTTGAAAACTTTTTTAAGATCGCGAAGCCTCTCTCAAATCTTCTCCAGAAGCACGTCAAGTACGTTTGGTCTCCGGAGTGCGATATTGCTTTCAACACTTTGAAAGAGAAGTTGATCACTGCTCCAGTTCTGACTCCGCCTGATGAATCCAAGCCGTACGAGGTCTTTTGTGATGCCTCTCTCCAAGGTCTTGGCGCAGTATTGATGCAAGAGAAGAAAGTTGTTGCCTATACATCTCGCCAGTTGAAGCCTAATGAGAAGAACTACCCCACTCATGATCTCGAGTTGGCGGCAGTTGTGCATGCTCTTTTGACTTGGAGACATCTTCTATTGGGAAGAAAAGTGGACATTATCACTGATCACAAGAGTCTCAAGTACATCTTCACTCAGCCTAATCTCAACCTCAGGCAAACTCGATGGGTCGAAATGATTCAAGAGTATAATCCGAGTATCGAGTATACTCCAGGCAAGGCCAATGTGATTGCTGACGCTTTGAGCAGAAAGGCTTACTGCAACAGTCTGATTCTCAAGCCTTATCAACCCGAGCTTTGTGAAGCTTTCCGCAAACTTAATCTGCAAGTTGTTCCTCAAGGTTTCCTCGCCAACCTTCAAGTCTCTCCTACCTTAGAAGACCAGATTCGCCAAGCTTAGCTTCTTGATGCTATGGTGAAAAAGGTGAAGATTGGGATTGCCAAGAGTCAGTCCAAGTACAAGTGCTACCGCCTTGATGACAAGGACACTATCTTCTTCGAGGATCGTATTGTTGTACCCAAAGGTGACCTCCGTAAAGTGATCATGAACGAGGCTCACAATTCTCTCCTCTCCATCCACCCTGGGAGCACGAAGATGTATCAGGACCTTAAGCAAGCTTATTGGTGGTCTCGAATGAAGCGCGAGATCGCTCAATTCATGAATGAATGTGATGTCTGCAGAAGAGTGAAGGCAGAACACCAAAGGCTAGCAGGTCTCCTCCAACCTCTTGCCATTCCAGAATGGAAGTTTGACCACATTGAAATGGACTTCGTGACTGGGTTTCCAAAGTCCAAGCGTGGCAATGATGCTATATTTGTTGTCATCGACAAACTCACTAAAGTGGCTCACTTTCTGCCTATCAAAGAGTCAATCACTGCAACTCAATTGGCGGAACTCTATACCTCTCGTATTGTCTCTCTGCACGGTATTCCACAAGTGATCTCTTCATACCGTGGCAGCATCTTTACCTCGAAGTTTTGGGATTCTTTTCAGAAGGCCATGGGCACGAACATCCGCTTCAGCACAGCTTTCCATCCTCAAACTAGCAGTCAAGTCGAGCGTGTCAACCAGATTCTTGAAGATATGCTCAGGGCGTGTGTAATCTCCTTCGACATGAAGTGGGAGGATTGTCTTCCTTATGCTGAATTCTCCTACAATAACAGTTTTCAAGCAAGTTCGGGCAAGGCCCCATTTGAAATTCTGTATGGTAGGAAGTGCCGTACCCCTCTCAACTGGTCCGAAACCGGTGAACGTCAGCTTTTGGGTAATGACTTAATCACAGAGGCAGAAGAAATGTGCAAAGTCATTCGTGATAACCTCAAAGCAGCCCAATCCCGCCAGAAGAGCTACTATGATAGTAAGCACCGTGATTTGGCTTTCGAGATCGGAGATCATGTTTACCTCCGTGTCTCTCCTATGAAAGGTACTCATCGCTTCAGTATCAAAGGGAAGCTTGCCCCTAGATATGTGGGACCTTTCAAGATTGTCAGCAAGAGAGGCGACCTCGCCTATCAACTCGAGCTTCCTTCAAACTTTGCAAATGTTCATGACGTGTTCCATGTCTCTCAGCTTCGAAAGTACTTCAAGACTCCTGACCGCACCGTCAACTTCGAGGACATTGAGCTCCAAGAAGATCTCTCTTATCGTGAGCACCCAGTTGCTATTCTTGAAGAGACTGAACACAAGACTCGCAACAAGTCAATCAAATTTCTCAAAGTCAAGTGGTCACACCATTCCGACCGTGAAGCTACCTGGGAACGCGAGGATCACCTCCGTTCTGAGTACCCGGCGGTCTTTCAGTCCTAAATCTCGGGACGAGATCCTTTCATAGTGGTGGAGTGTTGTAACACCCCGGATGTAACTTTCCCTATTTGTACTCCAACTCTTGCCGTTTCCGGTGTTAAGTTATATTTATTTCCTCGGGTTCGGGTTGTGTTGATTGACGTTGTCATGCATCTCATATCATGTCATCATGTGCATTGCATTTGCATACGTGTTCATCTCATGCATTCGAGCATTTTCCCCGTTGTCCGTTTTGCATTCCGGCGCTTCATTCTCCTCTGGTGGTCATTTCTAGCTTTTCTTTCATGTGTGGGGATTAAACATTTCCGGATTGGACCGAGACTTGCCAAGCAGCCTTGGTTTATTACCGGTAGACCGCCTGTCAAGTTTCGTACCATTTGGACTTCGTTTGATACTCCAACGGTTAACCGAGGGACCGAAAAGGCCTCGTGTGTGTTGCAGCCCAACACCCCTCCAATTTGGCCCAAAACCCACCAAACTCTGCTCCATGTCCTAGAGCGTTCGATCACGATCGCGTGGCCGAAATCCGCACCTCATTTGGACTCTCCTACCTCCCTCTATGCCTATATAAAGACCCCTCCGAATCCGGATCTTCCTCTCCCCCCGAAACCCTAATTTTCCCCTCGCACGCCCGGACACGTCCGGCTGTCACCGGACAAAGCCGCCGCCGCCCGCCCGCGCCTATCGGGCGCCGCCACGTGGCACAAAGCCGCCGCCGTCGCTCCGACCCGGGAGGCCCAGCCAGGGCCCCCGAGGCCCATCTCCTCCGCGCCTCCTCACC
>NC_057794.1:224250474-224260017 GCF_018294505.1 Triticum aestivum | reverse complement strand
GCGGGGAGGCGGTGAGCAGCGTGGCGGCGGCCGGCGAGCTTCGGCCCCTGGGGCCGGGGAAGACAAGCGGCGCGCGGGCGTGGCTCCTCGGGCCCGGCGAGGTGGAGAGGAGGGCCCGCCTCGGGCCTGCGGGCCGGCGGCGATGTGGGCACCGCCCGGGGACAGATGGCAGGACGGGAGTGGCCGGGCGCAACGGGGCGGACGTTGTCCGGTCCGCACCGGACACGTCCGTCGGTGGCAGATCTGAAACTAGGGTTTCGGGGAGAGGGAGAGATCCGAAAAAAAGGATGGGGCTATTTATAGGCATAAGTGGAGCTAGGAGAGTCCAAATGAGGTGCGGTTTTCGGCCACGCAATCGTGATCGAACGCTCTAGGACATGGGGCAGAGTTTGGTGGGTTTTGGGCCAAATTTGAGGGGTGTTGGGCTGCGACAGACACGAGGCCTTTTCGGTCCCTCGGTTAACCGTTGGGGTATCAAACGAAGTCCAAATGATACGAAACTTGACAGACGGTCTACCGGTAGTAAACCAAGGCTGCTTGGCAAGTCTCGGTCCAATCCGGAATTGTTTAGTCCCCACACATGAAGGAAAGCTAGAAATGACCACCGGAGGAGAACGAAGCGCCGGAATGCAAAACGGACAACGAGGAAAAGCTCGAATGCATGAGATGAACACGTATGCGAATGCAATGCACATGATGAGATGCATGTAAACAAAAATAACACACGGAGACAAAGACCCGAACCCGAGAAATAAATATAACTTAACGCCGAGAACGGCAAGAGTTGGAGTACAAATTAGGAAAGTAATATCTGGGGCGTTACAACACTCCACCACTACGAAAAGATCTCGTCCCGAGATCTAGGACTGAAAGAACTCCGGGTACTCAGAACGGAGGTGATCCTCGCGTTCCCAGGTAGCTTCACGGTCGGAATGGTGTGACCACTTGACTTTGAGAAATTTGATTGACTTGTTGCGAGTCTTGCGTTCAGTCTCTTCAAGAATAGCAACTGGGTGCTCACGATAGGAGAGATATTCTTGGAGCTCAATGTCCTCGAAGTTGACGGTGCGGTCAGGAGTCTTGAAGCACTTTCGGAGCTGAGAGACATGGAACACATCATGAACATTTGCAAAGTTTGAAGGAAGCTCGAGTTGATAGGCGAGGTCGCCTCTCTTGCTGACAATCTTGAAAGGTCCCTCGTATCTGGGGGCAAGCTTCCCTTTGATACCGAAGCGACGAGTACCTTTCATAGGAGAGATGCGGAGGTAAACATGATCTCCGATCTCGAAAGCCAAATCACGGTGCTTACTATCATAGTAGCTCTTCTGGCGGGATTGGGCTACTTTGAGGTTATCTCGAATGACTTTACACATTTCCTCTGCCTCTGTGATTAAGTCTTTTCCCAAAAGCTGACGTTCACCGGTTTCAGACCAGTTGAGAGGGGCATGGCACTTCCTGCCATACAGAATTTCAAATGGGGCCTTGCCCGAACTTGCTTGAAAACTGTTGTTGTACGAGAATTCAGCATAAGGAAGACAATCCTCCCACTTCATGCCGAAGGAGATCACACAAGCCCTGAGCATATCTTCAAGAATTTGGTTGACACGCTCGACTTGACCGCTTGTTTGAGGATGGAAAGCAGTGCTGAAGCGGATGTTAGTGCCCATGGCCTTCTCAAAAGAATCCCAAAACTTCGAGGTAAAGATGCTGCCACGGTCTAAAGAGATCACTTGAGGAATACCGTGCAGAGAGACAATGCGAGAGGTATAGTGTTCCACCAATTGAGCTGCAGTGATCGACTCTTTGATAGGAAGAAAGTGAGCCACTTTGGTGAGCTTGTCGATGACAACAAATATAGCATCATTGCCACGCTTGGACTTTGGAAACCCAGTCATGAAGTCCATTTCAATGTGGTCAAACTTCCATTCTGGAATGGCAAGAGGTTGGAGGAGACCAGCTGGCCTTTGGTGTTCTGCCTTCACTCTTCTGCAGACATCACATTCATTCACGAATTGAGCGATCTCGCGCTTCATTCGAGTCCACCAATAAGCTTGCTTGAGGTCCTGATACATCTTCGTACTCCCAGGGTGGATGGAGAGGAGAGAATTGTGAGCCTCGTTCATGATCACTTGACGGAGGTCACCTTTGGGTACAACAATACGATCCTCGAAGAAAAGAGTGTCCTTGTCATCAAGGCGGTAGCACTTGTACTTGGACTGACTCTTGGCAATCCCAATCTTCACCTTTTTCACCATAGCATCAAGAAGCTGGGCTTGGCGAATCTGGTCTTCTAAGGTAGGAGAGACTTGAAGGTTGGTGAGGAAACCTTGAGGAACAACTTGCAGATTAAGTTTGCGGAAAGCTTCACAAAGCTCGGGTTGATAAGGCTTGAGAATCAGACTGTTGCAGTAGGCCTTTCTGCTCAAAGCGTCAGCAATCACATTGGCCTTGCCTGGAGTGTACTCGATACTCGGATTATACTCTTGAATCATTTCGACCCAACGAGTTTGCCTGAGGTTGAGATTAGGCTGAGTGAAGATGTACTTGAGGCTCTTGTGATCAGTGAAAATGTCCACTTTTCTTCCCAAAAGAAGATGTCTCCAAGTCAAAAGAGCATGCACAACTGCCGCCAACTCGAGATCATGAGTGGGGTAGTTCTTCTCATTAGGATTCAACTGGCGAGAGGTATAAGCAACAACTTTCTTCTCTTGCATCAATACTGCGCTAAGACCATGGAGAGAGGCATCACAAAAGACCTTGTACGGCTTGGAATCATTAGGTGGAGTCAGAACTGGAGCAGTGATCAACTTCTCTTTCAAAGTGTTGAAAGCAATATCACACTCCGGAGACCAAACGTACTTGACGTGCTTCTGAAGAAGATTTGAGAGAGGCTTCGCGATCTTGGAAAAGTTTTCAATGAATCATCGGCAATAGCTTGCGAGACCGAGAAAACTGCGGAGTTGTTTCACGTTCTGAGGAGGTTCCCAATTCACAATTGCGGATACCTTCTCGGGATTCACGGAAATGCCCTTGGCAGAGATGATATGACCAAGATAAAGAACCTCATCGAGCCAAAATTCACACTTGGAGAACTTGGCGTAGAACTGATGTTCCCTGAGCTTATCAAGAACCAAACGCAAGTGCTTGGCATGATCTTCCTTGTTCTTCGAGAAAACCAGAATGTCATCGAGATAGACCAAAATGAAGTCATTGGTGTAGGCGTTGAAGATGAAATTCATCATGCGAGAGAACGTCGGAGGAGCGTTGGCGAGGCCAAAAGACATGACAGTGTATTCATGTGAACCAAAGCTTGTTCTGAATGCTGTCTTGGGAATATCTTCTTCACGAATGCGAATCTGGTGATAACCCATACGGAGATCAAGCTTGGAGAATACTTGGGCACCTTTGAGTTGTTCGAACAGCTCATTGATATTGGGAAGTGGGTATTTGTTCTTGATGGTCTTCTTGTTCACCGGACGGTAATCAACACAAAGTCAGTCCGTTCCATCCTTCTTCTTCACAAAAAGAACACCACAACCCCACGGAGAAGTACTAGGCCGGATGAGACCCATTCTTTCTTGCTCATCGAGTTGCTTCTTCAGCTCCTTCAACTCTTCAGGTCCGAGCTTGTAAGG
Source organism: Triticum aestivum (assembly GCF_018294505.1). Lineage (NCBI taxonomy): Eukaryota > Viridiplantae > Streptophyta > Magnoliopsida > Poales > Poaceae > Triticum > Triticum aestivum. Next base: position 224,256,382 of record NC_057794.1, on the reverse strand, counting down.
ACGTTTGCACACAGGTTCCATGCCAGGCTCAAGTTCAATAACGAATTCAACTGGCCGGTGCGGAGGCATTCCTGGGAGCTCTTCTGGAAAGACGTCTTGATATTCGCAAACGACAGGAATTTGAGAGATGGCATCCAATTCACCCTTCCCATTGAGAGAAAATAGAAGGATAGTATTATCCCGAGCGGCAAAGACAATTACATCCTCAGACGAATGAGTCAATTGAATCTGCCTGGCAGCACAATCAAGATGTGCCTTGTGCTTAGAAAGCCAATCCATTCCGAGAATAAGATCAATATCCGAGTTACCAAGAACCACCGGAGAAGAGAGAAACTTGCAATCGCCCAATGTGATAGAAACATCTGGGGCAAACGCGCTTGCATTCATAAATTTACCTGGAGAAACCACAGATAAATGTCTTGGCAAATCTTGCAAAGGCAACTCATGCTTAGCAACAAATGGCCTCGAGACGAAACAATGCAATGCACCCGTGTCAAAAAGAACTTTAGCAGGAATATCATTAACAGGAAGGTTACCCATGATCACATCTGACGAGTCCTCTGCCTGAGCTGCATTCATCAAATTGACCTTGGCGGACTTGGTGTTATGCTTGACCACAGCTGTACTTGCCGATCTCACAGGGGGAGGAGGAGGAAGACGCCTCTGGTTGAAACACTTGTTGGCATAGTGACCCTTCTGTTGGCACTTGTTGCACGTGACCTCTGAAAGCGGACGGTGATACGGAGCACTCGATCTTGGAGCTTGAGATGAAGTCTTGTTCTGAAAGCCAGGGTTGGGTGGGTGGGAAGAACCACTGCCACCTTTACTCTTCTGCTGAAACGGCTGACGGAGCGGAGGAGGAGGAAGCCAAAACTTCTGCTGCTTGGCCACTTGAGTAGAGGAAGAAGGAGTAACATCTCTGACTCGCTTCCTGGAAGCATCACACCTCAACTGAGCAGCCTCTTGCTTCAGTGCCATGTTGTAGAACTCATCGTATCTCAAGGGCTCGAAGAGAACAAGAGCGAGCTGAATATCTTCTCTGAGACCACCCCTGAACTGATATATCATGCTCTTCTCATCAGGCACGTACTACTTGGCAAAGCGGGCAAGCTTCTGGAACAACTTGTTGTAGTCATAGACAGACAAAGAACCTTGCTTCAGATTGCGGAATTCCTCACGCTTGCTTTCAAGCACACTCTGCGGAATATGATGAGCTCGGAAATCTCGACGGAAATCATCCCAAGTGATAACACGTCCACCTATGGAATCCTTGTACTGCTGGAACCATTCTGCAGCTTGATCTTTGAGTTGGAAGGAAGCGAACTTGACAAAGTCCTCAGGCCTGACGTTACTGCACTCGAAATGCTTACACAGATCCACAAGCCAATCATCAGCATCGGTTGCCTCAACACAATTGCTGAAAGTCTTTGGCCCGTTAGCAAGGAACTGGTTGAGTGTAGCAAAGTGACTCTGATTGCTGCCTTGATTGCGCTCTTGGAGAATTTGCATGATCAGCTGAGTGTTTGCATCTGTTGCGGCCATCACAGCTTGCCATGCCTCTGGAGGAGGTGGAGGCGGTGGCGGATCTTGATTCTGGTTCTGACTGGTGCTCTTAGCGGGAGCCATCCTGAAGAGGTTGACCACCGTTAGCACATTGATAGATAAATATTGAAGCTGAATCCAACGGAATGAAAATTGCAACATATAGTCTTCACATCCGAACAAAATGAACGAATGCATTCCTCTTGAAATGGTCACATATCCATAAATTGAGAAGCCACGTAGATTTAAGGTAGAGAAATAAGTCAACAAGGTACGGACCAAGAACGAATAATCGGTAAGAAATCCCGATCTCAAACCAATATTCGTGGAAGAAGAACTAGAGCTACTAGAATTCCCACCTATGAAACTCCCGAACCTTTCCGGTTATGCAATCAGGTGTTGGGGATACAGGGGAAGCATAATATCTCACCCAAACTAGCAAATCCTACATCCAGCTGTATCCATCCTTCAACACATAACCAAGAAAACTTCGGAAACCATCTACCTCAACCTTCGAAAAGCATCCGTTATACAAGTTATGGCGATACTCCCGAACTCCCGCCCCAGTACTGGGTGGCGTCGAGGTTATCTCACCAACGAACTGCATAAAAGAGATTTTCGATGTCTGCGAACATATCTCAAGTATTCCAGAATTGCAACGATAAAATTATGATGACAACACCTCAGAGCTCAACTCCCCGGGACACTTCCACTAAACCCCTGACAGGAGGCACCAAGTCAATGTTCTCATCATAAGCCATCGGAACAAATCCAAGATACTCGCGTGATCCTAAATTTTTTTTAGTGAAATTTGAGAAGAGAAGAGTCAAAACTTTACGTCAGGATGCCTTACCAGAGCGACGAGGAGACTGGGAAGTAAAAAGAATTCCTAAACTCTCCGATATATAATTCCTAAATGACTCAAAACATTTTTCTAGACACAACTCGGCTGCTAAAAACGATCAAGCAATGGGGCTCCTAAGGTCGGGGAAGGCTCTGATACCAACTTGTAACGCCCTCGATGCGGCTATAGATCCCACGTGTCAAGGCACGACTTAGAGACATAACCGCATTGAAAGCAATGTCGCAAGTCAGGCAATCATTACAACATCCCATGTATAATATAATAAAAGGGGGAGATACATAGTTGGCTTACACTCGCCACGTCACATCAAAGTACATAAATAACATCCATCATACAAACACTCATGGCCCGACTACGGCGCCAAAATAGAAGAAAACCCAACATGCGACAAGGCCTTGAATCGAACCCCAACTAGGCTCCACTACTAATCGTCAGGAAAAGAGACATAATAACGCTGAGAGTCCTCGTCGAACTCCCACTTGAGCTCGTACTCGTCACCTGGAGCGGAATCACCTGGACCTGCATCTGGAGTTATAGTATCTGTGAGCCACAGGGACTCAGCAATCTCGCACCCTCGCGATCAAAACTATTTAAGCTTATAGGAAGGATAAGGCAAGTATATGTGGAGCTGCAGCAAGCGACTAGCATATGTGGTGGCTAACTTATTCGCAAAAGAGAGCGAGAAGAGGGGGGCAAAGCACGAGCGAGAAGCTAGAGGAACAACCTGCGCAAGCATTACTCCAACACCGTGTCCACTTCCCGGACTCCGCCGAGAAGGGGCCATCACGGTAACACACACAGTTGATTCATTTTAATTAATTAAGGTTCAAGTTATCTACAACCGGCCATTAACAAATTCCCATCTGCCCATAACCGCGGGCACGGCTTTCGAAAGTTCAATCCCTGCAGGGGAGTCCCAACTTAGCCCATGACAAGCTCTCACGGTCAATGAAGGAATAGAGCTCCACCCGAGACACACCGATCAGACTCGGCAACCCGGTACAACAAGACAATTCGACAGGTTAAAACAAGACTAGCAACACCGCCCGAATGTGCTGACAAATCCCGATAGGAGTTGCACATATCTCTTTCTCAGGACACACTCAGATGAGCCAGACGTCGGGTAAGCCAACCCAGAGTTTCCCCTGGTAGCCTCGGACATCACTCAGTGGGACCAACACTCAGAGGAGCACTGGCCCGGGGGTGTTAAAATAAGAAGACCCTTGAGTCTGCAGAACCCAAGGGAAAGAAAAAGGCTAGGTGGCAAATGGTAAGACCAATGTTGGGCATTGCTAGAAAAGTTTTAATCAAGGCGAACTATCAAGGGGTTCCCATTATAACCCAACCGCGTAAGGAACGCAAAATCCGGGAACATAACACCGATATGACGGAAACTAGGGCGGCAAGAGTGGAAGAAAACACTAGGCGAGAGGCCCAGCCTTCCACCCTTTACCAAGTATATAGATGCATTAAGATAACATAGCAATATAATGATATCCCAACCAGTAAATAAAACATGTTCCAACTAGGAACGGCCTCCAATCTTCACCTGCAACTAGCAACGCTATAAGAGGGGCTGAGCAAAGCGGTAACATAGCCAATCAACGGTTTGCTAGGACAAGGTGGGTTAGAGGTTTGACATGGCAATTGGGAGGCTGAGAAGCAAAAGGTAGGCATCGTAGCATTGGCATAGCAAGAGCGAGCAAACTAGCATAGCAAAGATAGTAGTGATTTCGAGGGTATGATCATCTTGCCTGCACAGTTGTCAGAGTTGACTGGATCCTCACAAGCAAACTCAACGGGCTCCTCGGTAGCGAACTCGTCTCCCGGCTCTACCCAACAAGACAAACAAGCCACAAGGATATAATCAACCACGTGCAAGACCAAGCAATATGATGAAATGATGATATGCTATGCGGGATGCGATGCGAGATGCAAAATGCAAGATATGACAGGAAATGCATGAACCTGGCCTCAACTTGGAATTCCAAGGGTGCCACTGGAAAGATGAGATGAAATTGCTTTAAAACAATATAAAGATCATCGGAATCGGAGCTACGGTTTGGAAATGGCAAGCGTTTCAAAAATGACACGGGTCTGCGATTTACAGCAAGTAGGCATCTAAACGCAACGAAATGAACATGCTACAGCCACCAAACATGACAACAAAAGACATGGCAGGGATGCACACAAGATGCTTAACAAAAGACTAGCACTGAGCCATGGCCAATTCATCCATTAAGAGGTCCAAACAAGCATGGCAAAAACACAAATGCAAGACAGATTCCAGACTTAGTGAAATTAACACTTGTCTGAAATTTCAGATCACGAAGCCCTCTTCGGAGCAGCAAAACAATATGATACATGACCTAAACATGACAAGTAATAATATGGCATGGAGCTACTCAACAAGCTTAACAAAAGACCCAAAGTGACCTGGGGCCAAAAGGGGTTCACAAAATATATAAACGAGCACACGAACGTAGCGAAAACATAATCAGTTTTCAGACTTAGTGAAAACTGAGACATGCTGAAATATAACTCACGAAGGCATGTAAACGAGCTCGATGCACTCACCATGGTGCAAGTCATGGCAAGACAATCATACATCCACTAAGAAGGCACAACATAATAGCTAGACATGGCAAGAACAATGGCATAGCATGCACGGATCAACTACGACAACGCCGGCAAAATCGCAAACGAGTTGACGATCTGCCCAGATTCACCATGAAGCAAAAGTAGAGCTCGGTTGACTCAAGCTAGGGTGCTCCATAATTGCAAACAAAGACATGGATGGATAGAGCATAACATGATTAACAAAACTCCTTTACTGATCATCCTCAAAAGAGGCACGGATCACTAGGAAACAAGCTGAATATATGGCATCATGAACTAAAATATCCCAGACTTAGTGAAAACAACAAAGTCCCTGAAAACAGATTTACCGGGTGCCTCACTTTGCAAGCTTGCACAAGTCACCACACACATCCTAAAAATGCATGGGTTGCACCTCTGGAAAGAAGACAAAATGCTTAACAAAACATATGAAGGACTCACAGGCATATCGTGCACGCAATAATCATGGCAAAAATGACAAAAGTCTAAGATGAACTAGCAGATCTGACAATTAACTCATGAAGCCTCCGTCTAACAGCATTTCGGGCATCAAGATGAGCTCAAATGAAAATGATGCAATGGAATGAAATGATGTACACATCGAGGCGAACATTTTGATATACTATATGTCCAAAACGGAGCTATGGATGCGGAGATATCATCGGTCAAAGTATTTATAAAAGATTAAGGGGGAGAGGGAAAAGTCAACCGTAGGGTTTTTTTAGATCTCAGATCTGGACCGGTTACTGTTCACGGGCACTGTTCATGGCGCGGAAAACGATGATGGCCAGCCGGAGTTCGTCGGAGGAGAGGCCGGCCGGTGAGGGGCGGCGGATCTGGCGACGAGGGGCGGCGGCGGAGCGGCATGGGGCGGCGAGGTGG
>NC_057794.1:223458869-223582549 GCF_018294505.1 Triticum aestivum | reverse complement strand
GGTACCCCACTATCTATCTTAGGGTTCAGGGTTGGGGTGGTGGTCAGTGGTGGTGGTGGGGTGGTGGCGTGGGGATCACCGGAGAAAAAGCTTGGCACGAGGGGGCCTAGAGGGATGGTCAGGGCGGCGGCGAACTGGCGGTGGGGAGTGTTTTCGGGGCGGGCGGGGCGGTTGTTTGGCTGGTGGTGGCTGGCAGCTCAGGGGGGTGGAGGTTGAAGATGAACTGCGGGCCCTTGATTTCATATCCAACAGTTGCAAAATCGACTGACCAGAGATGAAAAGTTAGTCGACTGACGTGTAGCCTCACCTCTAGTGCGTTCAGTTTCGACAGTAAAATTCAGTTTCGACAGCAAAATTTAGTTTCGATAGTCAAGTTCAGTTTCGACAGTTAAATTCAGTCTCGACAGTTAAGTTTAGAGATGAGCGGCTGATGTATTTTACATCTAGCACTTTGTGGTTATGTATTTTACGTCATCTATTGGAGATGCTATTAGAATTTCACTCAGGTTAACGCTGTCTCTCTTGTCCTGCTTCAGCCTCGGTGTCGTACAACTCACTGGAGCTGCTCCAATGATGGAACCCTCCATCACAGCGGAGCAGTACCTCGGGCTCCATCTCCAGATGACTAAGATCTTCTTCCCCTCCTCCGACAGCCAAGTCAGCCGAAGCATCCTCACCGGCCAACCCAATCATGCTGAGATCGACATGGCTTCACCAAAGAGGTTGTACACTTGTTGCATATCTTTTTTACTCTACATGTTATATATATTGTCCACTGAGCACACGGAGTAACGGGAAATACAATTATTTTATCATACTATATGACAAGCAGTGAGGTACCAGGCAACTTAGCTATCCGTGATGGACTCTCTTGAACGCCATCATTATTTATCTCTACGCGTTTGAGCTGTGCATTTGTCGATGGCCCTGGGAGTTGAGCTAGTAGGGCAGTGGCCTGGGTCCAAAGTAATAGAAGTAGCACAAAACATTTTTTAGTGTAGGCTTTTCCTTGCTCAAGCCTGCCTACTAGAATCGCCAGTGCTTGAAAGGAAAAGTGAATGAAAAACATAGGGATTGGAAAGTTTCGTATGGTACTACTTTTCATGAATTTGGTGCAAAGGAATGGAGCAAAGGAAAACTGTAGGATTTGTTCCTTTAGTGTCTCCTTGAAAGAAAAATCGTAGGAATTTTAATTTCCACTTGTTCTCCTTTTCAAATTCCTATTCATGAAGCACAAGACTAAGAGATAGTAGCATAATAGCATTATAACCGTACATTTTCTTGTGGTTTGACTTAATCTCAGCATGCTTCTTTGCATCTTGTGATCTTCCAATTCTTGTGAACCAAACACCCAGATTGGCAGAAATCCTGTGTTTTTAAATTCTTTGTTTTGCACGTGCATTCCTATCCTATTCCTGTCTATTTCCTATCCCTGCATTGTTACAATCCTCAAATTCAAACAAGCCCTTACACAATTACTTCTGTTACAAATATGTGTCAAAGAAAACCTTGTGTGGTTTGTCCTGGTCCTGCGATGCTGTGTTCCACCCCAGCTCAGCTACTCCAATGACGGAAGGGTTCACCACAGCAGGGATCCGCTCTCCAGACTATCTTTCGCCGCCTCAGATCTTCTTCCCCGCCGCCGGCAGCCATGACAACTGCATTATCATCATCAACTGAGCAGATGACCTTGAGGACTACACGGGTCCGCAAGAGAGGTCGCACTCTTCCGTGTCTGCTTACGTTATGCATCGCTTAATATGATGACATGCTACTTTATCGTCCGGTTCACCTATAGACTCCGAGTCAGGTCCAAACTTATGCTGAAACTTGAGTTTTTAAATGGTTGTGGGGTACATATTGGGGCAGCAATTAGTACTATCTATCTACTATCTGGTTAATCTCGGGCGTCTACTATGAGTTTCATGTTGGGTGCAAACAAACATTAAAGGAGCCATTATCTGTATTTTTTTAACTAAAGCTATTATCTGCCTGCTATCATTGGTTTTGGGTCTATCCACAGTTTGCTATCATTACTCTGGATTTGTGCATGCACTCCTTACATAATCTTACTATGTTTTATTCCTATGCATGTCAGTTATTGTACACAATGGAATTGAACATGTAGAGCAAAAGAGACGAGCCTTGCGTGGCAATAAAATTTCATGCGGACGTCACTCCATGGTGGGCGCAAAGGCAGCCCACTCCACCCATTTTGGATCATAATCAAGAGGAAGATAACTGTTCTGACGGGGATTCAGAAGTAGAAGACCACTCCTATTTACCCCATGAGGTCTTCTCTCTAACTTTGCATGCTGATATTGGTAATATCATGCATATGGTGCCTTGCATTGCTTACTGTATACATCAAAGATGTCATCTGCTTAGTTTAGACATGCTTTGTGTCAATGCCATCTGTTTAGTTTCTTTATCGTATATGTGAATCATGCAATGCCATCTTGTTTAGCCAGGCATCATATATGTGAATTTTGCAATGCCACCCTGGTTAGCCAGTCATCTTATATGTGAATTATATCATGACATCATTTTTTATTACGTGTTAAATTTGTCAACAATTTTAGTACATTCAATTACTCTTCCTGTGCATCAGCCATTCGGCACGGTCATGGAAAAATCTGGAGTGGAAACAAGGTCTTCAGAGCAGACAATGCTATCTGACGAAGCACATGTCTTGCTGGTTACAGATAGCTCCTCAGAGGAGGATTCAGAGACAGATGACCAGTCCTATTCCCCCCGAGGTGCATGCTCTAACTTGGCAGGGTTATGTTGCTCATATCGTGCGTATGGTATCTTGCATTGCTATGTCATTTGCTTAGTTTAGACATGCTTTGTGTGAATGCCACCTGTTTAGTGTCTAATTACCATATATGTGAATTGTGCAATGCCATCTTGTTGCAAGACATTATATATGTGAATTATGCAATGCTATCTTGTTGCAAGGCATTATATATGTGAATTATGCAATGCCATGCTGTTTAGCCAAGCGTCATATATGTGAATTATATCATGCCATCCTTTTTTTGTATTTCTCATTGCTTTTGTTGACAATGTTTGTATATTCAACTGCTCTTCCTATGCATCAGCCATTTGAATTGGTGATGGAGAAATCTGGAGCAAAAACAAGGTCTTCAGAGCAGATAATGCTACCTGCTGAAGCAGATATCTTGCTGGTTACAGATAGCTCTTCAGAGGAGGATTCAGAGGCAGATGACCAGTCCTATTATCCCCCTGAGGTGTATGCTCAAGCTTGGCAGGGTTATATTACTCATATCATGCATATGTTGTATTGCAATGCTTAGTTTTTACATCATATACGCGATATTGAATGCCATACCCTTAGTTGACACATCATATATGCGATTGCCCTCTGCTGACTTCCTTAGTATATAAATCATATATTTGAATTATATCATGCCATGATGTTTACATAGACAACATGCATCTGAATTATGGCATGCCAACCCATTTTCTAAAGACATAATATAGTTATATCATCTCATCCTGCTCACATACTCTTCATATTTTGAATTATGTCATTCTATCCGTGAATTATATCATGCCATCATGTTTCCATCGACGGCATGTTTGTGATTTATGGTATGCCAACCACTTTAATAGACACATTGTATAGTTATATCATGTCATCCTGTTTACATAGTCATCATATTTTGAAGTATGTCATTCTATCCTATTTAGTTAGCCATCATACATGTGAAATTCTGTCATGCTATCCTGTTTAATTAGCCATCATATATGTGAAATTATGTCTTGCTATTCTATTTGGTTAGACAACATAAATGTGAATTATTTCATGCCCTGTTTTCTTCCCTACTATCCATTGCACCTATATATCTTACAATGTCTGTACATTCAATTACTTTTCTTGTTTATCAGCCATCTCAATTGGAGGGGGTGATGGCAGTATCTGTGGGAGTAAAAACACGGTCTTCAGAAAAGATCATGCTACATGTCGATGGAGATAGAACCACGGTTGTACTTTCCCAAGAACCAGCCCCACCACACATAACCCTGACTCACGCAGATTGTACCCCTACCCAGTTGGACAGAGAACTAGCTACACCCCTTCTAACCCCAACCCTAGCAGATAGTAACCCAGTTCCCATTGACACAACACCGTCTCCACCATAGAGCACCCAAACACGAGCAGTTAGTAAGGCAACTGCAGTGCCCAAAGCACGAGGACCACCACTCCGAACCCCAAGTGAACGCTTAAAGCAGAAGAAAAATTGTTCCCAGGTCAGGTTCCGTAGCTATGGTTCATACTACTTTGCTCTTGCATCACTGTATTTACTCATACCAACTAATTTCAAATTTGAAGGATGCAATTGAAACTCCAATGGCGCAACAGGTATGTTTTAAACCTGTTTCTTTAATGCGTTTGCTGTTGTAACTTGCTCTATTTTGATTTCAGTTTCAATTGAATAAACAGTTATGTTCTCATGCCATGCACATTACAAGTGTTGTTATTGCTGTGTAGTTTCCCACACTTATATTCTATCTATGCTGCTTTGTCTTAAATAGATATGATTCGAACTGTATCTATCTTGATTTGGCAACATAAACTAGAATGATATAGACCATACAGTGACCATACTACATAGATATATGTTTGTTTCATGCTGTTATCCTGTCCACCTTACTACTGAACTGGTTTACCAAAATGAGTTTCATATACTACATTGTAAACCCGTGATGTGTTTGTTTGTTTCTCTTTTAGAACGTGTATAAAATATTGGAGAAGAGTACCCCGTTATGCAATGGTAAAGGAAGTAATGTAGATAAGGTTCAAGATAGTGAGACATCCCTGTTGGTCTCCAAGAAAGCTGATAAAAATATATTGAAGACACTGAGACAACCCCAAAGTCCTATCTTAATGTAGTGTTCAAGTTACTCGCTACTACTGCTGGCACCAGCTCTTCGAACTCGCTGCCTGAATCAGTTCGGCTTCTTGAGTCTCAACTTCAAGTTGAAAGACATCGATCAGATGTTATGCGACAGGAAGCCGAAGGACTGAGGAAGTCCCTCCAGAATTCAGATGCATACTTTCTGGTGCAACAACAAGTGCTGGAGGATTTAAGCGCCAAACAATAGAAAGTTAATAAGCTTGCTAAGCATCTTGCCAGCATTATGGGTACCCATGATATTGTTTCTTGAGCTCTTCTGAAGTGGTTTCAGTACTGGACTTGTTTTGCTGCGATGTTTATATGCTGCTTTGTTCCCTATATTTGCACTGGTGGCGAACTTTGATGCCTAGTGGATGTAATATGTGTAATAGCCGTGATAGCCTAGCATAAGTTGCTTGCTTATTTATTTCTTTATTGTCTTGTTTATTTGTTTTCTTGTAGTCAGTGCAGTTCTTTTTCCGCGGTTTGCTAGTGGTCGCAATAACCTATTTTTTAAAACTAGGCCACAATAACCATGGGCTACATATTTACTGTAGTTAACATGGGCCTCCTACGGGTCGTAGAAACAATGCACCTTCTAAGGGTCGTAGAAATAATGGGCCTTCTGCGGCGTAGAAACAATGTGCCTTGTATGGGCCGTAGACACAATGGGCCTTCTACGGGCCGTATCATCAATGGGCCTTCTACGGGCCGTATCGGTTGGCCAAACATGGGCCAATAATAGACCACATTATGGCCGTAAATGGGCTAGAGTTGAAATCATCCGTTCATGGGCCGACCATAACGGGCCATCGTTAATCGGCCGTACTTGATGATGCTATGAAAATGACCCAACGTATTAACGGGCCACAAACGGGCCGACTGTAACCACAGGCTGAATTTGGCCCACAAGCAGAAAATGACAGTAACGAGTCATAAGTAAATGAATGCTGGAAGTGAGCCCAAGAATAAATGGGCCCTAAGAAGGCCGAAAGATAACATGGGCTGGAAACGGCCCAACGGAATAATGGGCCGTTAATGGGTATAAAGTGATACACTGTTCATTACAGGCCAGTTTCACCACGTGCCGTTAATGGGTATAAAGTGATACACTGTTCATTACGGGCCAGTTTTACCAAGGGATGTTAATGGGCCGAGAGTTATTAAGGGCCTCATATGGGCCGAAAGACGTCATGGGCCATACATGGGCCAGAGTTAAAACGGGCTGGAATTATATTGGACAGCCCAGATGACGATACTGGGCCTAATTCGGATAGGCCGTAAACGGGCCCTGGGTTAGCGGGCTGTAAATGGGCTATATCTGAACAGGCCGTTAACAGGCTTGCCGTGGGCCGACCCGCCACCTTTTGACCAAGTCAAACGGGCCGGCCTTTTCACAGGAATGGGCCTCGTTGGGCCGTGCCATGTGTCGACATATCATAGGCGCTTTGGGTCCAATGAGTGGATGACATCTGTCCCAACGGTGAGCCGACATGTGTTTCCTCCAGCCAATGATGATTTTACACGTGGAAAATCCCCATTGGTCGGGGCTGTTAACGGGTCATTGGATCCAAAACCGGACCTGATAGCTTAACTACATTCCGTTATGGTCGATGCCACGTGTCGGTCACCCTTGACGAAAGCACTTCTATGACGCGCGATTTATCGTCATGGAAGTGGACACTTCCGCGATGATAATTTTGGTAATGTCACGAAACACTTCTACGACAACACATGTATGACTATCTTGATTCTATCATAAAATTGTCTTGGATGTACATGCATGACAGAAAACGTGACCTACTGTGAAAAACACGTATCATCACGAAAGTGTATTTTTTGTAGTGAATACCCCTATGGATAATTCCTCGCACTTACCAAGTATCTGTTCTTCCCCGTTGTTCATATGATTCACAAGATACATTGAAATACTATCTGATCTTGCGGTAATCCTCTGCCCGCTATTGCTCTACAAATACTTGTCTGCTTGTATTATGGTTGCATCCCATATGACTAGCAATGTTCATCAGTATCCTTTGTCATTATCATTTGGAGTCCCTTGATTCAATATGTTGCGAATGCTCACAATCATTAATCATATCCTAGAATTCATCCTTCCAGCCCAGACATCATTTTGAACATGAGCTGGTTCTCGACCAATCAAGTTGTCGTCGAATGTACCCCTAAGCCTACTCAACTTATCCATCCTTAATCAGAGTGTTTGCTTCTGATCCCTTGAATTGGAAATCATAATTCCTTTGCATTTGAGCCTTGAATTAGTCAGTTGCTTCTATAATCTAATGCCTTCGCATTGTTTCTTCCTCTGGCTGTGTGCCGATGCTCACATCAGCTCCATTATGGACCGTCGGATCCTTTGTTGAAACATCATCCAATAGTGTCCTTCGTATACAAAAACCTCGAGAAGTTCTTTCCCTGATACATAATGCCCTCGATAAGTTATATCCTCTGCTTTTGTCAACCATGCTCTACTATCGAGCTTGTGTTATTTACTATTGAAGCTTGTGGTATATGTTTCTAAGATGCCCCTAAGGGTTGAACCTTTGCCTTCCCAAATCCGGGTAAACCCGAGAGCTATCACGAGTCATACTCTTCTGGTGTTTTGCTAGATAAAATTTCAACATACAACTTCTTCGAAAATGAGAAGTGGATGAAAGATTATGCATTGGTGAAGTGGGAGTCGACCTTGAACTTTGTGTTCGTGCCCATGGACATGATGTAGATCTTATCATGGATGCTTCTTTTAAAATTAATTATCCCGTTGGTGTAAGTTCATCTTATATCTGGGAATTGGTCCTTTGCAATCGTGGTTCCGACCATAGTGTTCTTCTTTGATTCCATTTCCCGGACAAGTTCAAGTACTTGTCTTCTGCAGGTCAATACACCTATCCAACCTCTATTATGATCTACTTTCGAGTATTACCCTGTGGTATCTCGATAATATCACAAAACCATATTACTTCTTATGAGTTCTTCTTCAAGTATTATTTCTCACCGATTCCAATTTTCCCCAGGTTCTGAGTTGTTAGAAACTCAATGACACCGATAAGTGAATCAATTCTGCACTCCGATTCAATAACTCTAAGTAATCATCATTGCTTATGAGCTTATTAATCCTTTCATTCCTAGCCTGATCGGCTATATCATTATCGTGCAACTTTTTAACTGTGCTACCTGGTCCTTCTTCTCGAAGCACAATTTTCGACGATGAGCTAAGCTTACGTCGACTTTCCTCGTCATATCATTTTTCCTTGAACAATAAGCTTGATTCCGAGTTCGTGTCGTATCCGTGGTTTCAATAACTTTTTGCTCCACCCTTCCTGTTGCTTGATGTCGTCGATGAGTGATTATATCTTCATGAAACATCTCGACAAATGTGTCATGATCATCATCAACATTCTGAGCTCTTCGAGGATATCGCTCGAATTCATGTTGAGAAATACCATCCTTGCTCCTCGATGATTTGTGTTATCATCGACCACATCCTTGTCTTCCCTCAACACAAACATGTTCATGTTTTTGATTGAATCTTGAGTTCCTTGCTATCCAACATCTGTTCTTCTTCACCTTGGAGTATTACCATCTTTTATGTCAAGAAGGTCATGAGAATTGCTCCGCCTCTTAAAATTCCATGGTATAGTGATACTTCTCACCATCACCATTCTTTCTTGGTCCCAATGTTGATTCTAACCGGAATACCAACAAGTGAACGGTGTTGCTTGGATTCTGTACTCCTAGCAACCCTATTGCTTTGGAGTTAATGGTTGATAGTTCATTCTTAGACTATTGGATAACGAATCATCATTCTAACATTGATCGTGCCACCTAAGCCCATATGTCGGGTGCACCTTTCAACCATTTTTAATTGTGTATGATTTCCTCGAGCATACATCATTATATCATTTGATCTGACTAATGATATCTCCTTATTCACATAATTTTGGAAACCCATCTTTTGGAAGTCTTGATAAATTGTCGCTGAGTTCATTAGCTACCTCCTTATCCCTTCATTGGTTTAATTATGAGCTCTTGTTTCGGAACTCACTTCCATAGTACATTTCCCGAGAATCTTACAATGTCGTCTCGTCAATTTGTTTTGCACCTTTTCTTCTCAGGCATCCTGAGTCTGAGGTATCCTAACACCGATCAGATCTGAATCTCGACCAGATATGATGGTTGGAACATATTTCCAAGAGTTATAACATTTGTCTTTATATGAACCAGTAAGGTGATGTCATGCCTAGCACACTTGGTTGGGGGACCTATTGTTATAGTTTCCTTTTGGCAAGGTTAGCCGTTCTTCCATGAGGAAATTGTAAGACTTATTCTACAAGTTTTTCCTGATGAATCCTTCATGTATCCAAGGTCTAACCCTTGCTCGAAGACCATGTCAATGCTATCTCGAAGCATGTCCGTGGTACTCCGATCTTCAATAAGAACAGTTGAAGCAATGCTAAATTCTCTTTATCAAATTATCCAAACACCGTTGTATGGGTAATGTCATGAAATTCCTCTCCCCTTACCTAAATGGTTTCTACTTTCTATCCTCTCGTGGATATCATGCTCTGCTTGTCCTTGGGAAGGATATACCCCTGAAAGAACATTTTCCTTTTCATTGTTCTGTTTAATCTGATAATCACATTTTCCTTTCCATTGTTTTGTTTAATCTTTCTTGTGATCTATATGATCTAAGCACTAATAATTCACTGCTTATGAAAATACCTCGGTGTACAATTCTGTCGGCAAGACCCTATTACTAATGTTGATGACATTCCGGTAGCCACCGATAGACGAGAACTTTGCCTATTGGTCCGCCTCATCCAACAAGCTGGAAAATGGTTCTCTTCGTCCCTCGCCCTTGGTACTGATGTTGTTACCGACATAACTGACAGGCTATCCTCTGACATGCCTTGCTTACATGTTCGTGTAAGATGTCAGCGCCCTTTCTACCTTTAACCCACATGGTGGGCCCATTACCCACAGCTCCACAGGATCGAAACCTGACTCTCCTGTACACCCCCCGGTTTCCAAAGTTATTCCTCGCGCGTGGCCTCATATGTAATTCACAGGCCACCTTCCTAGTGATCTATTCTGGTAATAGATGCAATACTTAATCTCCTTACTCTGGACCCCTTTTGCACTTTGTTTCAGACATCGAACGATTGCCTATCCATTTGAAACTTCTCACGATACCTTCTTAAGTTTCAATTCAAGAGATACTTATGCTTCTTCCCCTGAGTTAACCGTCCGATGATCAATCTTGTTAGAATCCGTCCTTATAGAGTTTTCCCCTCGTATCCTTTCGTAAGTACTATCGGAGTAATGGGCCATGGTAAGGCTAACCCGAGGCCCAAAACCTTTCAAGGCAGTGGGGCTGACTACGCCCCTCGAGACGACAGATGAAGAGCCGCCTTCTAGAGGATGACTGAAGGAACAATCGGCTGCCTGCATGCATCTGAGTCCTAGAGGCGAGGTCAAGACCGGCCGACTCCTACCCGGCGGCTTCCAGAGAAGCCGGCCGCGGAGAGTTGGCCCACGGCACCAACAAAGCCCATGCCCTCATAAGGGGGGATGGGACATGGAGTGGCAACAGTGAAGCCCACTCCCCCCCCCTTTTCCAGGAGATGGCTAGGCCACAGTGCGCTGTACCAAGGGAGATCTCCGTCTAGCGCGGCACTGTTGCCATGCCATCCCTGCCATCAACAACAGTGGGCGGAGTCCTATGCCCACGACGGCCTGTCAGTACGGTCCACGGATGACGGGCCCTACCAGTCAGTGAGAGTCCAAAAGATGGCAAGAGCGCCACCAGTCGGACCTGTAGGGAGCCGGCCCCTGGGAGTCGTCCTGCCCCTCCCACGGGTTCCCTGCGCCATTAACCAGACGAGACAGGGAGTGGCTACAGTGATCACCCGCCAGACGGCGGGGCTGTAGCCACGACCCCATGACCAAGCCTGTGTCATTAGAGGCACAGCTACAGTAAACAGCAGCCGGCAAGACCCGCAAGCGGCAGGTACGGCCTATCGGCTTCGTACCAGACCAGTCGGCGGGCCCCAGCAGTCGGCGGAAGGGCCGGCGGGCGAAGAGACTGACGGCTGGGCCCTGCGCCCATACAGTTTACCATTGTACCCCTGGGGGGTAGGCCTATATAAACCCCCAGGGCACCCATGCAAAGGGTTCCGAACCATTAGAACTAGACCAGATCCTAGAGGGGGGAGAGAGCCGACCCTGCCTTCTCCTACCTTTAGCATACAACTCGAGGTGCACCTTTGTATTCACTTTGCCCTAGTGACCATGCAAAGACCTCGCAGAGAAGGACTAGGGGTTTTATCTCCTAGGAGAGCCCCGAACCTGGTAAAGTACGCCGGTGTTCGTGTCTACGCCTCATCCCATTTCCAGGCACCGGCGACGTTCTACTCGGCCCCACCATGATAAGCCATCCATTGGCATATGTCACACCCAATCCCCGACATTTGGCCCCCACCATGGGGCCAGGTGCATCATTGTCCGGAGACCTATTCTGGACGGGAACCCTTTTCCTCCCTGACGAGCGCAGCCAGCCCGGCACGCCAGACGGAGTCTACACCGACGCGCTGCATGGCGCTGAAATCGCCTGCACGGCCAGTTGCCTCGCCAATCTTGTCAGCGAGGTCCGCCTCTCCGACGAGACTGCATCCGACGCGGGCACAGGCGGCCCCGAGAGCCTCCTCGCAGGCCTCCTTGATCAACTCCACGTCGCCAGCGAGCCAGCTGGGGACTTGGAGTCCGTAGGCTCCACTGATCCGATGTTGGCCGACTCCAACACCGCGTCGCTTGACACGTTCCCCACCAACATGGTGGTCTATGACGAGCTGCTCCCTTGCGCGGAGAGCGGCGGAAGCACCATCACGGAGGTGCTTTTCATTGATCATGGCGAGCACTCTGGTGGGGGTGATTATGACCCGCTCAACACGGCGCTGCAAGACCTGGCAGCGCCCATTCCCGAAGACGCCGACGCCGAGACGCTGGAGGCACGCCGCCTTCAGCTAGTGGAAGGCACCAAAAAGCTGGCCAGCATGAGACGCCTATCAGAGGCCTACCAGCGTGAGATGGACCGCGCTGTGGGCGGCACGCCGGCTCCAGATGGGCCTAGCCGCCTTGGCACGGTCCAGCAGCGCGACGTGGCCATCGCCGACCTGTTCGGGGCAAATCGCCCTGTTTACACCACGCCTGTGGAGAACATTCGAGCCGCCCAGGTGGCGGCAGACGAGCTGGACAAGTTCGAGGGCGAAGAACGTCGCTTGATGACGGAGCGCGTCCAGCGACTCCTTGACACGGCTGCGGAGCAGAATGAGGCCGGCTGCCGTACTGATGCGCCGCGCCGACAAAATGACAACCTGCCTCCCCGCGGAGACCAAGGCGCGACGTCTCGGACGCCGACTGGTGGCGTCCGCGGAAGAAAGGACAAGGAGCCGGCTGCCAGCCACAGTCGGACTCGCATCACCATAGAGCGCCACTGAGACGGCCGCCCAAGAACAGTGGAACGACGGGACGACTGTCCGCCTCTTCCCCCTCGAAGGGAAAGGCGAGTCTCCCCGCCGCCTGTTGATCGCCCGACGCTCGGCGACCGCCTTGGCCGCCGAGAGGGAGTCGGAGAGAATGACGCCCGCCACCGGATCGACCATCTCCACCGATCCCTGGCGCTTGAGGAAGAAGATGAGTTGGGTCCGCCGTGTTTCGGCCCACGCATTCGAGACGAGCCCTCCCCCAAAGGGTTCACGCTCCCCAGAGACACACCCAAATACACTGGCTCTGTGAAGCCGAAAGACTGGCTAGTCGACTACTCCACGACCGTCAGCATAGCAAACGGCAACAAGCGTGTTGTCGTGAAGTACGTCTCGCTCATGCTCCAGGGCACGACCCGGACATGGCTGAACAACTTAAGGCCCCGCAGCATCAACAGTTGGGTTGACTTCACCAACGCTTTCGTACGCAACTTCACCAGCACGTACAAGCGGCCTCCTAAACCTCGCCAGCTCTCCTTGTGCATGCAAGGCCCCAACGAGTCAGCTCGCGACTACCTCACATGCTGGGTCGAGCTCCGCAACTCCTGCGAGGGCGTGCATGAGGTGCAGGCCATTGAGTACTTCACTGCGGGATGCCGAGAGGGCACCCTCCTCAAGCACAGGCTTCTCTGCGATGAGCCGGAGACCCTTGATGAGCTGCTGATCATAGCAGACAAATATGCCACGGCCGACTCCTCCATGAAGACGGAGATTCAAGTTAGTGTGACAGGCAAGGTGGCTCCTCAGGCTCCTCGAACCCCGGCTGGAGACACCAATCGGCGTCAACAGCAGAACGACCACAAGCGCAAAGCCCCACAGCCGACTTCCTCCAGTCGGCAGGTGGCGACAGTCGAAGACCAGCAGCCGGAAGGGCAGCCTCCGCCCAAACGCCAGAAGGGCGGCAAGCCCAACTGGCAGCCGGCCTTCTCATATGAGCAGACTTTGGATGGACCCTGCAAATTCCATAGTGGTGCGAAGCCGTCCAACCACACCACTCGGAAGTGCCACTGGCTCACTAGGATCGCCAAGGGAGACGGCCTTTTGCCTCCCCCACCTGCTGGGCAGCCGCCTCCTCCTCCGCCCCAGCAGCCGGCGGTCAGACCAGTCGGCGTGATACAAGACGAGTACCCAGAAGAGCATGGAGCCTATGTTGTGTTCACCAGCATGGCCGATGATCAACACAGCAGGCGGCTGCAGCAGCAGGAGGTGAATGCAGTAGCATCTGACACGCCAGAGTTCATGCATTGGTCTGAGAAGCCCATCAGCTGGAGCAGAGCTGACCACCCAGAAGTAATGCCCAAATCCGGCTCCTACGCCTTGGTTTTGGATGCCACCTTTGCCACGGACAAGCGAGCTGCTTGCTTCTCCAGAGTCCTGATAGATGGCGGCAGCAACATCAACATCCTGTACAAGGATACCATGGAGAAACTAGGAATCAGACAGAGGCAGCTTCAGTCCAGCCGGACAGTGTTCCATGGCATAGTTCCTGGCCTTTCCTGCTCACCAATCGGCAAGATCTTGATTGACGTCCTCTTCGGAGACAAAGATCATTTCTGCCAAGAGTCAATTTGGTTCGAAGTGGTGGATCTTGAGAGCCCATACCACGCGCTACTTGGCCGGCCTGCCCTGGCCAGGTTCATGGCTGTCCCCCACTATGCCTACCTCAAGATGAAGATGCCGAGTTCCAAAGGGATTCTGACCATAACTGGCGACTACAAGAAGTCATCCGCCTGCACAGCAGAGAGCAGTCAGCTGTCCAAGTCCCTCGTGATCGCAGCTGAGAAGCGGCTACTTGACCGGGTTGTGGCGATGGCAAGCAAACAGCCAGAGATGTCGCTCGATCCCAAGGAGTCGGAAGCTGAGGGCTCGTTCAAGCCAGCCAAAGAAACAAAGAAGATACCTTTGGACCCGGAGCATCCAGAGAGGTACGCTGTCGTAGGCGCCAACCTCGACAGCAAATAGGAAGGCGAGCTCGTCGATTTCCTCCGTGAGAATCGGACATCTTCGCATGGTCCCCCAAAGACATGCCAGGTGTCCCGACGGATTTCGCCGAGCACAAATTGCATGTCCGATCTGATGCCAAGCCAGTCAGGCAGCCTTTGCGCCGCTTGTCAGAAGAGAAGAGAAGAGTTGTTGGAGAAGAGATAGCCCGGCTGCTGGCAGCCGGCTTCATCATGGAAGTGTTCTTTCCAGAATGGCTAGCCAACCCGGTCCTGGTACTGAAGAAGAACAAGCAATGGCGAATGTGTAATGACTACACTAGCCTCAACAAAGCATGTCCCAAGGACCCGTTCGCTTTGCCAAGGATCGACTCCACAGCCGAATGCGAGCTATTGAGTTTCTTGGATGCATATTCGGGATATCACCAGATCAAGTTGAACCCGGCCGATAGGCTTAAGACCGCCTCCATCACGCCGTTTGGAGCCTTCTGCTACTTGACCATGACGTTCGTCTTGAGGAACGCCGACGCCACCTTCCAACGTTGCATGCAGAAGTGCGTCCTCAAGCAACTCGGCAGAAATGCTCACGTTTACGTGGACGATGTGGTGGTGAAGACAGAGAAGCGTGTAACACTGCTGGAAGACCTCAAGGAGACCTTTGAGAACTTGCGCCAATTTCAAATCAAGCTCAATCCGGAGAAATGCGTCTTCGGAGTACCAGCCGAGCAGCTCCTTGGCTTCCTGGTCTCTGAACGCGGCATAGAGTGCAACCCTGTGAAGATCAAGGCTATAGAGAGGATGGAGGTACCCAGCCGACTGCTGGACGTACAAAAGTTCACCGGCTGTTTGGCATCCATCAGCCAATTCATCAGTTGGCTGGGCGAGAAGGCTCTCCCCCTATACCAACTCATGAAGAAGACCACTGTTTTTGAGTGGAACCACAAGGCGGACGAAGCTTTTCTCCAACTGAAGAAGATGTTGACTACTCCACCTGTCCTGGCGGCTCCGACTCCTAAGGAACCCATGCTCCTCTACATCGCCGCCACCAGAAGAGTAGTCAGCACAGTCATCGTAGTAGAGCACAAGGAGGAAGGCAAGGCACTACCAGTCCAGAGACCGGTATATTATTTGAGTGAAGTACTGTCGACCTCCAAGCAAAACTACCCCCACTATCAGAAGATGTGCTACGGCGTGCACTTTACCACCAAGAAATTGAAGCCCTACTTCCAAGAACATCCAATCACTGTGGTCTGCACGGCTCCACTAGCCGAGATCATCGGGAGCCGGGATGCTTCGGGCTGAGTGGCCAAATGGGCCATAGATTTGGCCCCCTACACCATCTGCTACCAGCCTCGCATCGCCATCAAGTCGCAAGCGATGTCCGACTTCCTCGTCGACTGGGCCGAGACCCAGTATCTGCCGCCAGCGCCTGACTCCACCCATTGGCGGATGCATTTTGACGGCTCCAAGATGCGCACCATCTTGGGAGCCGGCATCGTCCTCACCTCTCCCAAAGGCGACAAGCTCAAATATGTGCTGCAAATCCATTTTGCCGCCTCCAACAATGTCGCCGAATACGAGGCACTCATTCACGGGCTCCGGCTGGCCAAAGAGCTCGGCATTCACCGGATCCTGTGCTATGGTGACTCCGGCTTGGTGGTCCAGCAATCGTCAGGCGATTGGGACGCCAAAGACGCAAACATGCCGAGCTACCGCTTCCTCGTACAACAACTCAACAGATATTTTGAGGGGTGCGAGTTTCTCCATGTGCCAAGAAACGACAACGACCAAGCAGACGCCCTGGCACATATCGGCTCCACCCGACAAGCAATACCGTCCGGCGTCGCTCTTCAGCGCCTCCTCAAGCCGTCTGTCAAGCCATCGCCAGAGTCAGACTCTACCTTCGTACCGGCTCCTCCTGAAGCAGCCGAATCCGACTCAAGAGCCCCCGCAGATGGCACGAATATTCCGGCAGACGGCGCGGGGATCGTGGCAGTCGCACCCAGCCCAGGGATTGCGACAGTCGGCCCGGAGACTCTAGAGCCCGGTCCGGGGACCGCGCCAGTCGGCCCGCGGACTTCATCAACACAGCAAGCGGCTGCCGACTCCAGCGTACCAGCTCCCGGCGCAGCCACCCTCATCCAAGTCGCAGTCCTGACGGTTGCAGAAATTACAGCACCATCATGGGCTCAGCCCATCCTCAAATTCCTGGTGAACAAAGAGCTGCCAACTGATGAGATCTTAGCTCGTCAAGTGCAACACCGAGTGGCAGCCTACACCATAGTCAACAGAGAGCTCGTAAGGCGCAGTGTCACTGGTGTCTACGAGCGCTGCGTGGAGCCAGAGCAAGGCCAAGCAATTCTCAAGGACATCCATCAAGGCGAGTGTGGCCACCATGCGGCTTCAAGAGCACTCGTCGCCAAAGCCTTCCGCCATGGTTTCTTCTGGCCGACTGCTCTTGAAGACGCCAAGGCCTTGGTCCAAAAATGCAAGGGGTGCCAGAAGTTCCGCTCCAAGCCACACCAGCCGGCTTCTGCACTCAAGACTATTCCCATTGCCTGGCCCTTTGCTGTTTGGGGCCTGGACATGGTAGGACCATTCAAGACGGCACGAGACGGCTTAACTCACTTACTTGTCGCAGTGGACAAGTTCACCAAGTGGATAGAAGCAAAACCAATCAAGAAGTTGAATGGTCTGACTGCTGTGACCTTCATCTCCGACATCACAAGTCGGTACGGCATACCACACAGCATTATCACCGACAACAACACGAACTTTGCCAAACGTGCCTTGGCCCGTTTCTGCGCGACGTAGGGCATCCGACTGGACTTAGCATCCGTTTCCCACCCGCAGTCCAACGGCCAGGTAGAGTGAGCAAACGGCCTAATCCTGTCCGGCATCAAGCCTCGGTTGGTCGAGCCTCTAGAGCGCTCGGCCGGCTGCTGGCTTGACGAGTTGCCAGCCGTCCTCTGGAGCCTGCGCATGACTCCAAACAAGTCAACCGGCTTCACGCCCTTCTTCCTCATCTACGGTGCTGAAGCCGTCATCCCAACGGACATAGAATTCGACTCCCCTCGAATCACCATGTACACTGAAGAGGAAGCAGAAGAAGCACGTCAAGACAGCGTCGACCTGTTGGAAGAGGGCCGGCTGTTGGCACTCAGCCGGTCCAGCTTCTACCAGCAGAGCCTGCGCCGATACTACAACCGGAAGGTCAAGCCGAGATCTTTCCAAGAAGGAGACCATGTGCTCCGGCTGATTCAGCGAACAGCCGGCCAGCACAAGCTCTAAGCACCTTGGGAAGGCCCTTTCATCATCAGCAAAGTGTTGGGCAATGACTCCTACTACCTGATCGATGCTCAGAAGCCCCGAGCAAGCAAGAGGGATGACTCTGGCAAAGAGATGGAGCAGCCATGGAATGCAAACCTCCTCCGAAGATTTTACAGTTAATGCAGTATGTACCACGCTACCTTCTGTATTAAAATACGAAGACCTCGGGCCCCTCGAGAAGAGCTCGGGGACTGCCCTCTTTTATCTAGATGATAAGAGTTATGCCTATGAGTATGTTATTCTTTGTTATACCGCTTGGCACCGGGTTCGACTAGTTGGCCCGGGGACTTACCATCTTGAACTACGAAATGACTTCATGCAGCCGGACAAGTAGTGTGTGGCACTTAAGTCGTCTCCTGTTAGAAGCCGCAGATCGCAGATCGGCTGTCTGGTGGGCAGGAGTAAGGTAGAATGGGTGTCCGCATGAAAAATGGCTAAGGACTCAAAGCATGCACATAGTTTAAGCCGGCTTCCAGCCTTTTACAACCGACTCTTGAGCAGCCGGCTCGCCGTTCTCTAAATTAACTTGCTAAAAACTCTAAATGGCTAAGTACTCGCCTTCCCAAAGAAGCTAAGTACTTGATCCAGCAGCAGTCCGCAGAGTGGCTGTCCGACTGGCAAGACGGCAACCAAGGGAAGGCGGCAAAGGAAAAAGCCAAAGAGCAATAAGCAAGAAGAGATAGAATGCGGATAAATATTTACATAGAAAAGGCCCTTGGCCAAATCTTCAAACAGAAGTTCAAGATACACCCCGTGGGTGGAATTGTGCAAAATAACAAGTTCATTGAGACTATTGAGCAGGTAAAAACAAAGATAAAGTGGCAGCCTAGGAAACCGCGGACGAACTCGGAGGACCGGAGGGGTCGGCGGTGCCAGTTGCCGGGGCGGCCGGCTGGTTAGTCTCCGCTTGATCACCTCTGGCGGCAACTGGCTCGTTTGGGCACGGCTCGTTGCTAGAGGCGCGGTCGAGCTGGGCCTGGCCATCTGCTCCGACCTCTGGCGCCTCCTCCTTGTCTCCTTCCTCCTCCTCGCCTTCTTCCTTGCCACTGGAGTCAATCACCTCCGCCGAGTCCTCACCGTCATCCGGGTTCAGCCCGAACCACTCCGGCGGCGCCTCCTCGCCATTCTCAGCCCGCTCTGGGACGAAGACACTGGTGTCGGAGTATTCGGTGATCGACGCGGCGCGCTTGACGAGATCGTCTTCCACGACCGTCAACTCCGCCTGAGCTTCCAGCCGGAACGTGGCTAGCTGGGCTAGACTCAGCCTAGAATACCACGCCTTGGCAAACTCTAAGGCCCGGCGCGCTCCAGCCCGGGCCAAAGAGCCCTTCCAGGCCTCAAGGCGGCCGGTTGCTACCTCCAGCCAGTCGGCAGTCCGACTGGGGGTGTGCGGTGCCTGCATATCCGACCACAGGGCGGCAATCGCCTGGGCGCCGACATGTTGAAGTCGGCGCAGCATCCGATGGGCCGACCGAAGGCGGGCCTCGATGCTCAAGATCTGCTCGCCAAGAGTTCGGGGGGCGTTGGCGGCGATCTATGCGCCATCCGCCCTTCGCCCTTCACGATCAACCTCGATGGCTTGATTGGCGGCGTCCGAATGGCCGGGGAAGAAGTCTGCCAAGGAAGAAGAACGAAGAGCAAGGTTAAAAGACTAGAGGCCGACTCAACTAGCAGTCGGTAGCTTAGAAAAGGAAAATGAGGGGAAGCTCACCGTCGACGAGATCTTCGATTGCGTGGAAGCCGGAGACCAGCGTCGTCTCCGTGTCGGTCCAGGAGGAGTGTTCGGACGCGAATTCGGCAAGGAGGGCGGTCTCCTTGTCCTCCGCCTCCTTCTGGGCCTTCTGGAGCAACTCCTTCTGCTTCGCCAGCTGCGTAGCCAGCCGGTCGCACTCCTCCGTCAGCCGGCCACACTCCTCCTCCTTGACACGCAGCGCGGTGTTGGCCTCGCCCAGCTCCTGCTACAGGGCGCCATTGGCCTCTGAAGAAGAAGGAGGGGTGTCATTCGTCAACAAGGAAGAAAGATCACCGGGGAGATCCGGCCCGATTGCTCAGTAGTCGGCCCTGATCTTGGGGACTACAACCCGCGGGTGCGCCAGCGCGCCCCCAGAAAGAAGGAAGAGGGCTCACCCCGGCTGTCCGACAAGTCGGCGATCCGCTTGGCCAGCTCCTCAAAGTTAGCGTTGAAGGCGGTCACGCGAAGATTGTGGTAATCCTGCATCAAAATTTCAGACAAAATGTTGGTACTTAGAACTCACCGATTAGAGTTCCGAGCCGCCTGCTCAGCAGCCGACCCGAAACTCGGGGACTACACCCAGTGGGTGCGCTGGCGTGCCCCCACAAAGAAGAACAAGAAGCAAAAACAAAAAAAGGAAGGACCGTACCCGGATGGCTGCTCGCGACGCCAGATACGCCTTGGTGCATTCCTTGATGGCGTCACCCTCGGCTTGGAGCTTGGCTTGGACGTCCAAAAGCGCCCGGTTCAACAGGCCCGTCCCGCCTCCCCGCACCCACCCAGTGGGCGTGGCGCTCGTCACCTTGGTATCCGGGATTGTGGAGCTCGTGGTGCCGGTCTCCAGAGGGCGCGGCGCTGAGGCCGCCTTCGTGAGACGGCTCGGCGTGCCGACCTCGAGAGCCAGGCCTGTCGCCACCACACCTTCAGTTGGTGGCACCGGCGGGTCCGCCGGCTGCCCGCCTGGCGCACTCCCGGAGGGTGGCGGTGGCGGCACGATTATGTCCGGCGTGGCGGTGTCGTCGGTGTCCCTCTCCATGATCGGGTTCTCGTCGCCGACTTCCCCAGTCTGCGCCGTGAACTCCGGTGGTGGCGGCGCAGAGTTCAGGGGGACGACGAACACCGCCGACTGGCGGTGTGCGGCTTCTTCAGCACGCTTCTTCTCCGCATCGGCAGCCTTGGCTTCCGCCAGCTTCTTCAGGGCGGCGGCCTCTGCCTTGTCGGCTTCTGCCTTCTTCAGGCGGGCGGCTTCCCGCTCATCGCGTGCCTCCCGCGCGTTCCGCTCCATCGCCCCCCGGAGGTCGGCGGCCGGATCAATCCACCGGGTGGTGGAGGAGGTCTCCGCCGACTTCACGACGGAGCCGGCGGCCGACTTCTCAAGAGAGAGCGGGGCCCTAAAAATCAAGAATATAAAGCAAAGGAATTCCAGACAGAGTTAACGAAGAAATGTGAAGGTGCAAAGGGAGGTAGCACTTACACCGAAATTAGCTGTGACGTCTTCACCACCTTGCGGAAGCGGTTGGCCTTTGCGGCCGCTTCGTCCCACTTGGTCGCCGCGGCCGAGCCCTTGGGCTTCTTCGGCCGGCTGCTGAACAGGCTCGTCTCGGCCCTGCGCTTCTTAGCACCACCTTGGGCGTCCAGCGCGGCGGACGAGCTCGCGCCCTGCTGGCCGGCTCCCGGCTGGTGGCGCGGGGCGACCTCCTCGTCATTGTCAGGCCAGTCCTCGAGACTGGCCCCAAGTCTTGGGCCACCCGCTGCGCCGCTTCCTCCCTCGGCGTCGTCCTCCAGGGCCGCTGCCCCCAAGTCGGGGTCATCAACGTCGCTCTCCGCTCGGTTGGGGAGGAATTCGTGGTCCGGCCCCACTGTGCCGGCTGCTGGCTGGAGGAGGGGGTTCTGACCAAAGCCGACT
This sequence comes from Triticum aestivum, assembly GCF_018294505.1. NCBI lineage: Eukaryota > Viridiplantae > Streptophyta > Magnoliopsida > Poales > Poaceae > Triticum > Triticum aestivum. The sequence goes on along the minus strand of NC_057794.1, from coordinate 223,561,157 downwards.
GGTCAGATCGGACAAGACGGACTCGGCAACAAAGAAGTCAGGAGAGTCGAAGGAAAAGAGAAAAGGAAAATGACTCACCAGAGGCGGAGGGGTGGCACATGAATACGGCTCCTTGCCGAACTGCCACTCTTCTTTGAGGTCGCAGCTCGCAAGATAATTCACCATATAGGCTACCTCCGCGTGAGGTATTTCCTTGGTGCACATCCGACTCGGGTCCCGGTGCCCACTCTTCTGGCAAATCATGTGGGGGCGACTTTGGAGTGGGAGCACTCGGCGCACCATGAAGGCGGCCAGAAAATCCGGCCCGGTCAGGCCCTCCGACTGCGTCAAGACTCGAAGTCACGCGACAGCACCGGCTCCTGCGGGCATCAACGTCTTGGCCCGATGCGACGAGTTAGGCTGCCTCCCCGCCGGCGGACCGGCTATGTAGGCCGGCAGATTGACCCAATCACCCTCCGCGGAGACGTTCTTCACGTAGAAGTACGACCGCTACCACATCTTCACCGACTTTATCAGCTTGATGAAGGGAAACGGGTTGTCGGCCCCCGACCTCCGCACGGTGATGAACGCGCCGCACTGAGCCGGCATGGCCGCGGCTTGGGTGCCAAGCTTGGAGTAGAAGAACTCCCCCCAGAGCTCGATGGTGGGGCGAACGCTGAGGAAGCCTTCGCACAAGGTGACGAAGGTGGACAACAACACCACCGTGTTAGGGGTGAGGTGGTGCGGCTGGAGTCCGTAGAACTCAAGAAAAGAGCGGAAGAAGCTGCTTGCCGGTAAGCCCAAGCCGCGTAGGCAGTGCGAGCGGAAGACGACCCGCTCGCCCTCCTGCGGCGCCGGCGAGATTTCCCCCCTCCACGCGAGGCGGATCCGGACGAGGTCCTCGCTGGGTAGCCGACGCGTTTTGCAGAGAAAATCGACGTGATCGTCGTGGACCTCCGAACTGTCCCAGGTGCCGGAGTGCACCGTAGGGGGTGTGACGGCGGAGGAAGAGCTCATTGTGAGCGGACCACCGCATCACTCGACGTAGCTTGAGGTGCAGCGGCGAGTGAGAAGAAGAAGAAGCAATAAGGAGGAGGGACGCGCGTGCTCTGCCGCTCCCCCTCCTCCCCCTACTTATAGCCTCATGGGCGGTGAAGCTGAGGGGGTGGTTGTGGGATCTACTGCGCCCACTACCCCATGCCCCCACGTTTATCGTGCAAAGTTACTGCACGCAGTAACTCCGCGGGAACCTCAACCGTCCACTCCGGCCGCAGCGGATCCGCTCACGCGCCGAGGCGCGGTAGTGGCAGGCCCCGGCCGTAGGCATGTCCTGTCGCACATGTGGATGGCCAAACTGGCCTGGCCGCTTGTTGCCACGTGACGAGCTCGAAACGGGCGGCGGCCTGGAAGCTTAGCAAGCACGCCACTGGGATCCCGCCAGGGCATTCGAATTTTTTTGGACAAGTCAAATTGGGTGAGTCCGACTCTTGCCAGTCGGCCCTGCAGAAGTCGAACGAGGTTTTCACCTCAAATACTCGAAGAAAGAAACTGCTGAGGCTCCTCGGCTGGTTGCCCGCGGCGCCTCATCAGCTTCGGGGACTACTGTCGGAGTAATGGGCCACGGGTAGGCTAACCCGAGGCCTAAAATCTTTCAAGACAGCGGGGCTGACTGCGCCCCTTGAGACGACAGATGAAGAGCCGCCTTCTGGAGGACGGCTGAAGGAACAGTCAGCTGCCTGCATGCATCCGAGTCCTAGAGGTGAGGTCAAGACCAGCCGACTCCCGCCTGGTGGCTTCCAGAGAAGCCGGCCGCGGGGAGTCGGCCCACGGCACCAACAAAGCCCATGCCCTCATCAGGGGGGATGGGACAGGGAGTGGCAACAGTGAAGCCCACTCCCTCCCCTTTTCCAGGAGATGGCTAGGCCACAGTGCGTTGTACCAACGGAGATCTCCGTCTGGCGTGACACTGTTGCCATGCCATCCCTGACATCAGCAACACTGGGCAGAGTCCTGTGCCCATGATGGCCTGTCAGTACGGTCCATGAATGACGGGCCCAACCAGTCAGTGAGAGTCCAGAAGACGACAAGAGCGCCCCCAGTCGGACCCGTAGGGAGCCGGCCCCCTGGAGTTGGCTTGCCCCTCCCACGGGTTCCCTGCGCCATTAACCAGATGAGACAGGGAGTGGCTACAGTGATCACCCGCCAGACGACAGGGTTGTAGCCACGACCCCATGACCAAGCCTGCGTCATTAGAGGCACGACTATAGTAAACAACAGCCGGCAAGACCCGCAAGCGATGGGTACGGCCTGTCGGCTTCGTACCAGACCAGTCGGCTGGCGGGCCCCAGCAGTCGGCGGAAGGGCCGGCGGGCCAAGAGACTGACGGCTGGGCCCTGTGCCCATATAGTTTACCATTGTACCCCTAGGGGGTAGGCCTATATAAACCCCCCAGGGCACCCATGCAAAGGGTTCCGAACCATTAGAACTAGACCATATCCTAGAGGGGGGAGAGAGCTGACCCTGCCTTCTCCTACCTTCAGCATACAGCTCGAGGAGCACCTCTATATTCACTTTGCCTTAGTGACATTGCAGAGACCCCGCAGAGCAGGACTAGGGGTGTTATCTCCTAGGAGAGCCCCGAACCTGGGTAAAGTACGCCGGCGTTCGTGTCTACGCCTCATCTCGTTTCTAGGCACCGGCGACACTCTACTCGCCCCCACCATGATAAGCCATCCATTGGCATATGTCACACCCAACCCCCGACATTTGGCGCCCACCATGGGGTCAGGTGCACCATCGTTCGGAGACCTGTTCTGGACGGGAACCCTTTTCCTCCCTGACGAGCGCAGCCAGCCTGGCACGCTAGATGGAGTCTGCGCCGACGCGCTGCATGGCACTGAAATCGCCTGCGCGGCCAGTTACCTCGCCGATCTTGTCAGCAAGGTCCGCCTCTTCGACGAGCCCGCATCCGACGCGGGCACAGGCGGCCCCGAGAGCCTCCTCGCGGGCCTCCTCGATCAACTCCACGTCGCCAGCGAGTCAGCTGGGGACTTGGAGTCCGTAGGCTCCACTGATCTGATGTTCGTCGACTCCGCACCGCGTCGCTTGACACGTTCCCCACCAACGTGGTGGTCTTCGACGAGCAGCTCCCTTGCGCGGAGAGTGGCGGAAGCACCGTCATGGAGGTGCTTTTCATTGATCATGGCGAGCACTCCGGTGGGGGTGATTATGACCCGCTCAACGCGGCGCTGCAAGACCTGGCAGCGCCCATTATCATGCTACAGTGATCTAGTGCCAATGATGCCATGTCATCATGATTACTATGCTAATTGCCACCTATTTCAAATGAACTCCAAAAATCCAATATAAATTGCAAGTGAGATAACATTTCTTCAAACTAACAAATAAAAATGTTCAATGGGTTGAAAATATTCACTAAATAATTAAAATATAGGAACCAACATTAAATGGATCTTTAAATTGCCCCTGAGAATTTTTAGTGGATTAGTGGGATTAAATAAATACATTTTAATTCAAATATAAATTTGAACAGTCCCAATTGGCATCAAACCTTTTTTGTACAACCTTGTAAGATAGCCTAGTATTTATGTGCTAAGTGTCACAATTACAAAGTCATCCGTTTCTCAAACACCATGTAGTGCGAGAATCCCAAACGGAGGAGATCGAGTCTTGTGGGGAAAAGTGCGCAAACCTCTGCAGAGTGTATAAACTAATCATGGTTAGCCCTGTCCCTGGTTATGGACGTTTTGAGTATCTAGTACTTGGATTATCATGTGAATCTCATCATGTGACTTTAATTTAATTTTGTTGGGTTTTAATGATGATGTTTAATTGGGATTGAGAGGGTGTCTACACTCTCAATGTTTAACAACTACCATGATAGTTAAATAAAATTTATTCCTTTGTAGTAGGGAAAAACTGGCTTTACGCAAAACAATAACCATAGAGCTTTCCACCAGCCATATATGCATGTAGTATAGCCTATTTCTGTTCATTACTCTCTATGTGTTACATTGCCAGCATATTCCATGTGTTGACCCGTTTTCGGGCTGCAACGTTCATGTTGCAGACTTTTCAGACGACGAGTAAGGTGCCTTTAGGTCATGGTTCTATACTCATGCCGTTGGAGTTGATGGACTCACTTATCTTCCAAGCCTTCCGCTGTTATCGTTATTAGATGGCCTTAAGCCATATTATTTGTAATAAGTTCTCTTTTGAGACACTCATTGTAATAAGTGTGTGATTGCTACTCTATTATAAATCCTTCAAGTACTGTGCGTGTCAGCATTACTGATCCAGGGATGACACTGAAGCACAGAGGTCAGACTGTTTGAGGTCTGGTCGCTACACGATCTATTCTGCTCCTCGGAGTTTTTAGGGTATATGGGTATATATAGGAGGAAGAAGTACGTTGGTGGATCTCCGGGCTGTCCACGAGGCAGGGGGGCGCGCCCAGGGGGGTGGGCGCGCCCCCACCCTCGTGGGCAGCCCGGGACTCTTCTGGTCCATCTCCGATACTCCGTGGGCATCTTCTGGTCCAAAAATAAGTTCCGTGAAGTTTCAGGTCAATTGGACTCCGTTTGATTTTCCTTCTCTACGATACTCTAAAACAAGGAACAACAGAAACTGGCACTGGGCTCTGGGTTAATAGGTTAGTCCCAAAAATAATATAAAAGTGCATAATAAAGCCCATTAACATCCAAAACAGATAATATAATAGCATGGAACAATAAAAATTATAGATACGTTGGAGACGTATCAGCATCCCCAAGCTTAATTCCTGCTCGTCCTCGAGTAGGTAAATGATAAAAACATAATTTTTGATGTGGAATGCTACCTAACATATTTCTCTATGTAATTTTATTTATTGTGGCAAGAATATTCAGATCCATAAGATTCAAGACAAAAGTTTAATATTGACATAAAAAATAATACTTCAAGCATACTAACAAAGCAATTATGTCTTCTCAAAATAACATGGCCAAAGGAATAAATTTTATTTAACTATCATGGTAGTTGTTAAACATTGAGAGTGTAGACACCCTCTCAATCCCAATTAAACATCATCATTAAAACCCAACAAAATTAAATTAAAGTCACATGATGAGATTCACATGATAATCCAAGTACTAGATACTCAAAACGTCCATAACCGGGGACAGGGCTAACCATGATTAGTTTATACACTCTGCAGAGGTTTGCGCACTTTTTCCCACAAGACTCGATCTCCTCCGTTGGGATTCTCGCACTACATGGTGTTTGAGAAACGGATGACTGAGACATAGTCTTTCAGAAGCGCTAGCACCTTACGATCGGGTAGACCGTTACACCTACTTCCCCCTACATCTGCTAGTCTACCACTGTAAGAGTTCGCACGACTTAATCAACTATGCTAGAGCCCATAGTAGCTTGTGGCTGCACACGGAAGTTTCTAGTATGAATAATCTCATGATCCCTTTGAGCCTGGGTGGCGGTCCATAAAGAAAAACAGGCAATCGCTGGAATACCTAGGTGCCTCAATCCACCCAGATGTATATTAAAGTTGCCACCTTAAATAAACCATCAATTAACAATCTCACATCTGTCATGGATACACTCACCCAATCCACGTCTACTAGCATATCATGGCATAAGCAAACATAGAAGTAACTCCGAGGGTTTGATAATAAAACAGGTAATAGGTACTACCTCATCTACTTTCCCAAAACCCACAATTTAATTAGATCCTAATCATGCAATGTTTGAGGATTGATCTAATGCAATAAAACTGGGTAGTAAGGGGTATGATCAAAGTGTTACTTGCCTTGCTGATGATCCGTGAAACCTAGAGATTCGAAGTAGCAAGCGGCGCACTCCGGGTACTGTATCGCAAACAAACAAGCACACAATAAGTACTCATCTAATGCACATGTAAAACTCAAATAAGAGATCTAACCAGAAAGTTCAACTTAAGAACTCCGGTTTGCAAAAAGAATCAAATCAAATGAAGCAACGAATGTCAAACGGCGAAAGAAACAAGCTTCATTTACTAATCTGGATCTAAGTGAAATTTTACAGAAGCAAAAACTTGTTTCAGTTGGTTAAACAGAAAGAGGGTTTCGAGACGAAACTCTAGGCGCTTGAATCGCCTTATTCTGATAAACGAGCGAAAAGTTAAACTAAAACGAGAATCAGATGAGAAATCGCGATCAGAAATGATTGCGGAAAATCCGAGAAAAAGTAAAACGATGAACAGGCTAACGAACGAACGTTCGCTGTCTACGGCTAAACGACGAAAACCGTTCGTTAAGACGAACGTCCACTAAATAAACTAAATCAGAAAAAAAATAAACCAATCTAAATAAGAAAACGACCGTGGTTTTTATAAAAAACTGGGTGGTTGACCGGTGAAGACCGTCGGCGGTGGCTACCTTCGGCGGCGAACTCCGGCGGGGCGGCGGCGGCGGCGGCTCAGGGCGGCGGCGGCTAGGGTTAGGGCGGGGCTGGGCGGCTCGGGCTAGGCTTCCTCGGCTTATAAAGGCTGGCCGGCTAGAGTCCGGGTCGGGTACGGCCCGGCTAGGTCGGTTCGTTTTTTAAATAGTTTCGCGCAGAAAAGAAGTAAAAGAAATACTAAACGGACTCCAAAAATCCCGAAATGAATTTTCCCCGACTTCTAAAATCAAGCCGGATAAGGTGAACATTTATTTGGGGCCTAAATGCAATTTTGAAAAACGAGCATTTTTCCTAAAATCAAATAAAATGGCGAAAAACTCCAAAATAAAATCTTATTTGATTTTTTATTAAATCCTAAATATTCCTTTAATTTAGGAAAGTCATTTTATTCCCTCTCACTTATTTTTATAATTGGAATTATTGAAGATAAAATAATTAAATCAAATGATCCTATTTTCAAAATTTGAGAAAACCCCAAATATGAAAATAATGAAATCCCCAACTCTCTCCATGGGTCCTTGAGTTGCGTAGGATTTCTAGGATCAAGCCAAAATGCAAATAAAAATATGATATATAATGATGATCTATGTATAATATTCCAAATTGAAAATTTGGGATGTTACAAACTTACCCCCCTTAAGATGAATCTTGCCCTCGAGATTCGGGTTGGCTAGAAAATAGGTGAGGGTGGTCCTTCAGCAGATCTTCCTCTCGCTCCCAGGTGGCTTCATCCTCAGTGTGGTGGCTCCACTGAACTTTATAAAACCTGATAACCTTGCTGCGGGTGACTCAGCTGGCATATTCGAGAATCTTGACTCGTTTCTCCTCATAGGTCAAATCACTATCCAACTAAATCGCTTCCAGCTGCACTGTATCTCTTAGTGGTGTATCAGCCATCTCTGCGTGGCACTTTTTCAACTAGGAAACGTGGAACACGTCGTGAACTCATGACAATCCTTCAGGAAACTCCAACTTGTAAGCAACTTCTCCCATACGCTCCAAAACTTTGTATGGTCCCACAAAATGTGGCGCTAATTTTCCCTTAACTCCAAAGCGCTTAACTCCTCGAAGCGGGGATACACGAAGATAAACTCGGTCTCCGACTTTGTAAACTGTCTCGTTGTGTTTAGAATCTGCATAGCTCTTCTCCCTGGACTGGGCTACCTTGAGCCTATCGCGAATCAACTTCACTTTCTGTTCAGACTCCTTAATCAAATCTGGCCCGAACAACTGATGGTCTCCAACTTCATCCCACAACAATGGTGTTCTGCACCGTCTTCCGTACAAGGCTTCAAAAGGGGCCATCTTTAAACTGGATTGATAACTATTGTTGTAAGAGAACTCCACATATGGCAAGTTTTCATCCCAACTAGATCCATAATCTAGCGCACAAGCTCTTAGCATATCCTCCAAAATCTGATTGACTCTCTCGGTCTGTCCATCGGTCTGCGGATGAAAAGCTGTACTAAACTCTAGCCTGGTACCCAAAGTTTCATGCAACTGATTCTAGAACTTTGAGGTAAATTGAGTTCCTCTATCTGATACAATGCTCCTCGGAACTCCATGCAGACATACAATCCTGGTCATGAATATCTTTGCCAACTTAGCATTGGTGTAAGTGGTCTTTACTAGGATGAAATGAGCTACCTTCGTCAAGCGATCGACTACAGCCCAAATCGAGTCATAGCCTGAGCGGGTCCTGGGTAATCCCGTGATAAGATCCATGCCTAGCTTATCCCACTTCCATTCGGGTATCGGCAATGGCTGTAGCAATCCTGCTGGCTTCTGATGCTCTGCCTTTACTCTTTGACATACATCACAAACTGCTACAAACTCTGCAATATCCTTCTTCATTCCGGTCCACCAAAAAGTGTCCTTCAAATCCAAATACATCTTGGTATTTCCTGTGAGAATCGAGTACGGCGAATCATGGGCCTCTTGCAAAATTAACTTATTGATCTTCGGGTCATTGGGCACATAAACTCGGTCCTCGAACCATAAGGTATCGTGTTCATCCTCACAAAATCCTTTAGCTTTTCCCTTGCTCATTTTCTCTTTAATAGAGGCAATCTCCTTGTCGGTCTTCTGAGCTTCTCTGATCTTATCCATCAGAGCAGACTGAATCTCCAATGCTGCTAGATAGCCTCTCGGAACTATCTCCAAACATAGCTCATGAAGATCCTCGGCTAACTCCTTTGGTAACTCTCCGGTCATTAGTGTGTTGACATGGCTCTTGCGGCTCAATGCATCGGCTACTATGTTAGCCCTTCCGGGGTGATAATGCAATCTCATGTCATAATCCTTGATGAGCTCCAACCATCTTCTTTGCCTGAGATTTAACTCCTTCTGCGTGAAGATGTACTTCAAACTCTTGTGATCCGTGTACACCTCACAATGGTTTCCAATGAGAAAATGTCTCCAAGTCTTCAATGCGTGCACTACGGCTGCTAACTCCAAATCATGTGTAGCATAATTCAACTCATGGGGCTTAAGCTGTCGTGAAGCATACGAAACAACTCTTCCCTCCTGCATAAGTACTGCTCCAATTCCTCGATGTGAAGCATCGCAATACACCTCATAATCCTTGCACTGATCTGGCAGAATCAACACTGGCGAGGTAACCAAACGTTTCTTCAACTCCTGGAAACTGGCCTCACATTCCTCAGTCCACTTGGTATCCTTCTTCAACAACTCCGTCATAGGTTTTGCAATCTTCGAGAATTTTCAATGAATCTCCGGTAGTATCCCGCGAGTCCAAGAAAACTCCGGATCTCTCCAACTGTTGTTGGAGCTTCCCAATTTGTCACAGTGACAACTTTGGTGGGATCTACTGCTATTCCTTCTCCGGATATAACATGTCCGAGGAATCCAACTTCCTTCAAACAAAACTCACATTTGCTGAACTTGGCGTATAACTGATGTTCTCTGAGCTTACCAAGTACCAAACGCAAATGTTCTTTATGTTCTTCTTCATTCTTCGAGTAAACCAGAATATCATCAATGAATACTACGACGAACTTATCCAAAAACTCCATAAACACTTTGTTCATCATGTTCATAAAATAAGCAGGTGCGTTAGTCAGACCAAATGACATAACGGTATACTCATACAGCCCATACCTTGTGGTAAAAGCTGTCTTAGGTATGTCCTGCTCTCGAATCTTCAACTGGTGGTATCCTGATCGCAAATCGATCTTGGAAAATACCTTAGCTCCTTGCAATTGGTCAAACAAATCATTGATCATCGGCAGTGGGTACTTATTCTTGATCGTCACTTCATTCAGTCCTCGATAATCAACAACCATCCTTAACGATCCATTCTTCTTTTCCACTAGAAGTACTGGTGGTCCCCAAGGTGACGAACTTGGGTGAATATATCCCTTATCCAGTAACTCCTTAATCTACTTCTTAATCTCCTCCAAATCCTTTGCAGGCATTCTATACGGTTTCTTAGATATTGGTCCTGTCCCTGGCAAAAGCCCAATCGAAAACTCAATTTCTCTATCCGGTGGCATGCCGGGCAATTCTTCTGGAAATACATCCGGAAAATCCTTTACCACCGGTACTTCCTCCTGTACAACTCCTGATAAGGAATTTACTTGAGTCCTATTCGGCACATGCCGTGATACATACTTGATCTTTCTCCCTTCCGGGGTGGTAAGTAAAATCGACTTACTGGCGCAATCGATGTTTCCTCCATACATCGATGGCCAATCCATACCCAGAATTACATCCAAACCTTGTGATTCCAAAATAATTAAATCTGAGGGAAACACATGTCTACCTATACTCAATGGCACTTGAAAACATCCTTTACTGGCCATATACTCCGCTCATGGTGAGCTTACTAACATAGGTGTTCTAAGAACCTTGGTGGGCAATTTATACTTATCCACGAATCCCCTTGATATGTATGAATGCGATGCACCAGTATCAAAAAGAACGATTGCAGTAAATGACTTAACCAAAAACTTACCTATTACTGCATCTGGCTGGGCTTCAACCTCCTCCACGTTAACGTGGTTCACCTGTCCCCTGTTGAAAGGGTTCGGCTTCTTCCTAGAGCTTCCATTGCCATTTCCATTCTAGGCTTCAGGACATTCATTGGCATAATGTCCGATCTTCTGACACTTATAACAAGTGACTTGGCTCAGGTCTCTCTTGGCAGGGGTTGATGGGTTGGTATGATTCTGTCCATTGCTTCCCCCATTCCCATTACCGTTCTTGGGGCCATTATGATTATGCGAACTTCCTCCTCCATGGGTATGCTGAAAATGTCCTCCCAATTTCGGGGTAAAACATGGCTTCTGCTGAGCTCCTGAATTGTACTTCCCTTTTCCATACTTCCTCTTGCGGTTCTCAATCTGCTGCTGCTTCCTTTCAATCATAAGAGCACGATCTACCAGTTCCTGGTAGTTGTTGAAAGTTGCTACCATCAACTTCATGCTCAACTCATCATTCAGTCCTTCCAGAAACTTCTCCTACTTAGCTGCATCTGTAGCAACGTCATCCTGGGCATTACGTGCTAACTTACTAAAGTCATCCACGTATTGGCCAACTGTCTGTCCTTCTTGGCGCAAGTTGCAAAACTCACGCTTCTTCATGGCCATAGCTCCTGCTGAAACATGGGCTGTACGGAAAGCCTGCTGAAATTGGTCCCATGTCACTGTGGCTATAGGGTAGGTGTCAGTGTAATTCTCCCACGATGATCCTGCTGGTCCATCCAACTGATGTGCGGCAAAAAGCACCTTCTCAGCATTAGTACATCCTGTAGTGGTTAACTCCCTTCCAATCTTGCAGAGCCAATCATCTGCTACTATAGGCTCGGTGCTACTGGAGAACACCGGCGGATTCAGTCTAAGGAAACAGGTTAAGTGATCAGTAGGTGGTGGTGGTGGTGGGTTGTTGCTGTTGTTGTTCCCCTGATTCTGATTCTGGACTAGCAACTGCATCAACGCATTCTGCTGCTGGATCAACTGAGTGAGCTCCGGTGGGAAGGCAAATCCATTGTCACGTCTCAGAGGCATCTGATGGGTTTAGAGGGGAGAGATTAGAATAGAATGAGGTCTAATGAGAAAGCACTACCCATATGCACATGAGACAAACACAAACATTTCACTCAATCAATCAAACAAGGGCATACAATCGGTCTAACTATCGCAAAAGTGCTTGGACTACTCTATTTACATGGTGGAATACTACTACTGATGTGGTGGTCTACTAGAAATATTCCTCGGTTGCAGACTCCATGATATCTGCTCCAGCTTCGTCTTCAAAGTCATCATCGCTCAGGTCAGAGTCGGTGTCGTCGATGATGATGTAGTCTTCCGGGCGAATCTCCTTGGGTTCTTCGTCTTCTTCTACTGGTGTGGGGTCTCCCATGAATATTCTGATCTTCTTAATCAGGTCGTCATTCTTCTCCACTAGTACGACGATTTCCTCCTCATAATCTTCACGTGTAGCCTTGAGTTCTTCCTCCAGTTCCGTGATTCTTGTCATCGCCTTCTTCAGATCTATCATGTCTGCGCACATCTGGTTCTCCTGACGTCGAATGTGCTGGTTTAACTCCTGGATAAAAGCTGCGATTGATCTATCCTTCTTGGTGCTGATCATTTCCCAGTGCTCATCTCGGCGCCCACAAATCTGGTAGATAGTATCCTTGAGATCATTGCGGTAAACTTCTCCAATACGTCCCATGGTGATGTGGGCCGCCATGCTCTTTCCTAGACTCCAGGTTGGTGCATCAAAGGAAAACTCTATGGGCTCGGTGACTGGCGCGAACGTCCTTCCTGGAACTTGAACTTGAATCATCCAGCGCTCCTCCTCGGGTAAAGTGGCGTTGTAGGTCCCGGTGAAGCTTGGTACTCTGATGTTCAGGTACTTAGTGACTTCCTTCAGGTGGCGTCCAAAGGGTGTATCTTCATCCGGTTGCGTGAACTTGTTCCTTGCATCCGCCATCCTAAAAGAGTAGAAAAGATGAGGAGTCAGAAATGAGAAGAGTGAGTAGTGATCTAGGGCTTTAGCTTAGTGGTCGTGTCCTATAGTCAGCGTGTCCTCTGATACCATCTTGTAGCGACTAGACATCAAACAATCTAATCTCTGTGCTTCAGTGTCATCCCTGGATCAGTAATGCTGACACGCACAGTACTTGAAGGATTTATAACAGAGTAGCAATCACACACTTATTACAACGAGTGTCTCAAAAGAGAACTTATTACAAATAATATGGCTTAAGGCCATCTAATAACGATAACAGCGGAAGGCTTGAAAGATAAGTGAGTCCATCAACTCCAACGGCATCACTGAGTATAGAACCACGACCTAAAGGCACCTTACTCGTCGTCTGAAAAGTCTGCAACATGAACGTTGCAGCCCAAAAACGGGTCAGCACATGGAATATGCTAGCAATGTAACACATAGAGAGTAATGAACAAAAATAGGCTATACTACATGCATATATGGCTGGTGGAAAGCTCTATCGTTACTGTTTTGCGTAAAGCCACTTTTCCCTACTGCAAAGGAATAAATTTTATTTAACTATCATGGTAGTTGTTAAACATTGAGAGTGTAGACACCCTCTCAATCCCAATTAAACATCATCATTAAAACCCAACAAAATTAAATTAAAGTCACATGATAATCCAAGTACTAGATACTCAAAACGTCCATAACCGGGGACACGGCTAACCATGATTAGTTTATACACTCTGCAGAGGTTTGCGCACTTTTCGCCACAAGACTCGATCTCCTCCGTTGGGATTCTCGCACTACATGGTGTTTGAGAAACGGATGACCGAGACATAGTCTTTCAGAAGCGCTAGCACCTTACGATCGGGTAGACCGTTACACCTACTTTCCCCTACATCTGCTAGTCTACCACTGTAAGAGTTCGCACGACTTAATCAACTATGCTAGAGCCCATAGTAGCTTGTGGCTGCACACGGAAGTTTCTAGTATGAATAATCTCATGATCCCTTTGAGCCTGTGTGGCGGTCCATAAAGAAAAACAGGCAATCGCTGGAATACCCAGGTGCCTCAATCCACCCAGATGTGTATTAAAGTTGCCACCTTAAATAAACCATTAATTAACAATCTCACATCTGTCATGGATACACTCACCCAATCCACGTCTACTAGCATATCATGGCATAAGAAAACATAGAAGTAACTCCCAGGGTTTGATAATAAAACAGGTAATAGGTACTACCTCATCTACTTTCCCAAAACCCACAATTTAATTAGATCCTAATCATGCAATGTTTGAGGATTGATCTAATGCAATAAAACTGGGTAGTAAGGGGTATGATCAAAGTGTTACTTGCCTTGCTGATGATCCATGAAACATAGAGATTCGAAGTAGCAAGCGGCGCACTCCGGGTACTCTATCGCAAACAAACAAGCACACAATAAGTACTCATCTAATGCACAGGTAAAACTCAAATAAGAGATCTAACCAGAAAGTTCAACTTAAGAACTCTGGTTTGCAAAAAGAATCAAATCAAACGAAGCAAGGAAAGTCAAACGGCGAAAGAAACAAGCTTTATTTACTAATCTGGATCTAAGTCAAATTTTACAGAAGCAAAAACTTGTTTGAGTTGGTTAAACGGAAAGAGGGTTTCGAGACGAAACTCTAAGCGCTTGAATCGCCTGATTCCGATAAACGAGCGAAAAGTTAAACTAAAACGAGAATCGAATCAGAAATCGTGATCAGAAATAATCGTGGAAAATCCGAGAAAAAGTAAAACGACGAACAGGCTAAAGAACGAACGTTCGTTGTCTGCGGCTAAACGACGAAAACTGTTCGTTAAAACAAAGTACGGACGAACATCCGCTAAATAAACTAAACCGGGAAAAAATAAACCGATCTAAATAAAAAACGACCACGGTTTTTATAAAAAACCGAGCGGTTGACCGATGAAGACCGGCGGCAGCGGCGGCTACCTCCAGCGGTGGCGAACTCCGGCGGGGCGGCGGCGGCGGCGGCAGCGGGCAGCGGCGGTGGCGGTTCGGGGCGGCGGCGGCTAGAGTTAGGGCGGGGCTGGGCGGCTCGGGCTGGGCTCCCCCGGCTTATAAAGGCCGACCGGCTAGAGTCCGGGTCGGGTACGGCACGGCTAGGTCGGTTCGTTTTTTTAAATTGTTTCGCACAGAAAAACAAATAAAAGAAATACTAAACGGACTCCAAAAATCCTGAAATAAATTTTCCCCGACTTATAAAATCAAGCCGGACAAGGTGAACATTTATTTTGGGCCTAAATGCAGTTTTGAAAAACGCGCATTTTTCCTAAAATCAAATAAAACGACGAAAAACTCCAAAATAAAATCTTATTTTATTTTTTTATTAAATCCTCAATATTCCTTTAATTTGGGAAAGTCATTTTATCCCCTCTCACTTATTTTTATAATTGGAATTATTGAAGATAAAATAATTATATCAAATGATCCTATTTTCAAAATTTGAGAAAACCCCAAATATGAAAATAACGAAATCCCCAACTCTCTCCATGGGTCCTTGTGTTGCGTAGGATTTCTAGGATCAAGCCAAAATGCAAATAAAATATGATATGCAATGATGATCTATGTATAAATTCCAAATTGAAAATTTGGGATGTTACAGATCGGGAGTTCCGCCGCCAGAAGCCTCTGTCGCCACCGAAAACCAATCTAGACCCGTTCTGGCACCCTACTAGAGGGGGAATCCCTCTCTGGTGGCCATCTTCATCATCCTGGCGCTCTCCATGACGAGGAGGGAGTAGTCCACCCCCGGAGCTGAGGGTATGTACCAGTAGCTATGTGTTTGATCTCTCCCTCTCGTGTTCTTGAGGTGGTACGATCTTGATGTATCGCGAGCTTTGCTATTATAGTTGGATCTTATGATCTTTCTCCCCCTCTACTCTCTTGTAATGGATTGATTTTTCCCTTTGAAGTTGTCTTATCGGATTGAGTCTTTTAAGGATTTGAGAACACTTGATGTATGTCTTGCACGTGCTTATCTATGGTGACAATGGGATATCATGTGATCCACTTGATGTATGTTTTGGTGATCAACTTGCGGGTTCCGCCCATGAACCTATGCATAGGGGTTGGCACACGTTTTCGTCTTGACTCTCTGGTAGAAACTTTGGGGCACTCTTTGAAGTACTTTGTGTTGGTTTGAATAGATGAATCTGAGATTGTGTGATGCATATCGTATAATCATACCCACAGATACTTGAGGTGACATTGGAGTATCTAGGTGACATTAGGGTTTTGGTTGATTTGTGTCTTAAGGTGTTATTCTAGTACGAACTCTATGATAGATTGAACGGAAAGAATAGCTTCATGTTATTTTACTACAGACTCTTGAATAGATCGATCAGAAAGGATAACTTTGAGGTGGTTTCGTACCCTACCATAATCTCTTCGTTTGTTCTCTGCTATTAGTGACTTTGGAGTGACTCTTTGTTGCATGTTGAGGGATAGTTATATGATCCAATTATGTAATTATTGTTTTGAGGACTTGCACTAGTGAAAGTATGAACCCTAGGCCTTGTTTCAAAGCATTGCAATACAGTTTGTGCTCACTTTCATCATTATTTACCTTGCTGTTTTTATATTTTCAGATTACAAAAACCTTTATCTATCATCCATATACCACTTGTATCAACATCTCTTCGCCGAACTAGTGCACCTATACAATTTACCATTGTATTGGATGTGTTGGGGACACAAGAGACTCTTTGTTATTTGGTTGCAGGGTTGCTTGAGAGAGACCATCTTCATCCTACGCCTCCTACGGATTGATAAACCTTAGGTCATCCACTTGAGGGAAATTTGCTACTGTCCTACAAACCTCTGCACTTGGAGGCCCAACAACGTCTACAAGAAGAAGGTTGTGTAGTAGACATCACGGAGTCGAGCGAATCGATGGCGAACAACGACGGTTGTCCGTGGAGGGTATCGACGGGATCAACGACACAAGGGCGTCCTAGCTGGTGGTGGTCGGCATGGAAGAAGAGGACGATGGCACACTTCTTCTGGGCTTCAACGGACGGCGAACGGTGGCCGGTGGCCATGGCAACAACGATGACGACATGGTCACCGTACGAGCCCTTGCGCTCGATTTTGAGTAGATGAGGAGGGGCGCGATGGGGAAAAAGAGGGGATCGGGCGAACTCGATCTAGGGTTCTCAGAGGACGTGCTTATAGGGATGGGGAGGCTCTATGGCATCCGTGGCGGCAATCAAGCGACAACAGCATCGGATGAACGACACGCACCGGTCTCTGTAGGTAAGGTTGAAGAGGAGGGAGAGATGGGCTAGATTGAGTACTATTCATGGTGGGCCAAAGTGCACTGTGCAAATAGATCCCACTAGCATGGTAGTAGTTAGGCATTTTTCCCTTTTCTATTTTATTTACAGTTTTGTAGTTTCTCCAATGTTTTGCATTTACCTTTTGCTGTCAGATGATTTTGTAATTGTGACACTTAGCACATAAATACTAGGCTATCTTACAAGGTTGTACAAAAAAGGTTTGATGCCAATTGGGACTGTTCAAATTTACTTCAAGCATACTAACAAAGCAATTATGTCTTCTCAAAATAACATGGCCAAAGAAAGCTATCCCTACAAAATCATATAGTCTGGCTATGCTTTATCTTCATCACACAAAAAATTTAAATCATGCACAACCCAATGACAAGCCAAGCAATTGTTTCATACTTTTGATGTTCTCAAACTTTTTCAATCTTCACGCAATACATGAGCATGAGCCATGGACATAGCACTATAGGTGGAATAGAATGGTGGTTGTGGAGAAGACAAAAAAGGAGAAGATAGTATCACATCAACTAGGCGTATCAACGGGCTATGGAGATGCCCATCAATAGATATCAATGTGAGTGAGTAGGGATTGCCATGCAACGGATGCACTAGAGCTATAAGTATATGAAAGCTCAACAAAAGAAACTAGTGGGTGTGCATCCAAATCGCTTGCTCATGAAGACTGAGGAAGCCCATCATTGGAATATACAAGCCAAGTTCTATAATGAAAGATTCCCACTAGTATATGAAAGTGATAACATAGGAGACTCTCTATCATGAAGATCATGGTGCTACTTTGAAGCACAAGTGTGGTAAAAGGATAGTAGCATTGCCCCTTCTCTCTTTTTCTCTCATTTTTTTATTTTTTTATTTTTGGGGCCTTTTTTTATGGCCTCTAATATCACCATCTCCATATCTCAAAACAATTATCAAGTATCAAACTTCTCATAGTATTCAATGCACTTTATATGAAAGTTTTTATTATACCCATCTTGGATGCCCATCATATTAGGACTAGTTTCATAACCAAAGCAAACTACCATGATGTTCTAAAGACTCTCAAAATAATATAAGTGAAGCATGAGAGTTCATCTATTTCTTCAAAATAAAACCACCATCATGCTCTAGAAATATATAAGTGAAGCACTAGAGCAAATGACAAATTACTCCGAAAGATATAAGTGAAGATCAATGAGTAGTTGAATAATTATGTAACTATGTGAAGACTCTCTAAAATTTAAGAATTTCAGATCTTGGTATTTTATTCAAACAACAAGGAAAACAAAATAAAATAAACCGACGCTCCAAGCAAAACACATATCATGTGGTGAATAAAAATATAGCTCCAAGTAAAGTTACCGATAGACGAAGACGAAAGAGGGGATGCCTTCCGGGGCATCCCCAAGCTTAGGCTTTTCGGTGTCCTTGAATTTTACCTTGGGGTGCCATGGGAATCCCCAAGCTTAGGCTCTTGCCACTCCTTGTTCCATAATCCATCAAAACTTAACCCAAAACTTGAAAACTTCACAACACAAAACTCAAAATAGAAAATCTCATGAGCTCCGTTAGCGAAAGAAAACAAAACACCACTTCAAGGTACTGTAATGAACTCATTATTGATTTATATTGGTGTTAAAACTATTGTATTCCAACTTCTCTATGGTTTATAAACTATTTTACTAGCCATAGATTCATCAAAATAAGCAAACAACACACGAAAAATAGAATCTGTCAAAAACATAACAGTTTGTAGTAATCTGTAGCTAACGCAAACTTCTGGAACCCCAAAAATTCTAAAATAAATTTCTGTACGTGAGTATTTATCTATTAATCATCTGAAAAAAGAATTAACTAAATATCACTCTCCAATAAAAAATGGCAGCAATTCTCATGAGCGCTAAAGTTTTTGTTGTTTACAGCAAGATCAGCAAGACTTTCCCCAAGTTTTCCCAATGGTTCTACTTGGCAAAAACACTAAATTAAACATAAGAAATCAATCACAACATAGTATAGATAAATTATTTATTACTAAACAGGAGCAAAAAGCAAGGAACAAAAATAAAGTTGGGTTGCCTCCCAACAAGCGATATCGTTTAACTCCCCTAGCTAGGCATGATGATTTCAATGATGCTCACATAAAGGATAAGAATTGAAACATAAAGAGAGAATCATGAAGAATATGACTAGCACATTTAAGTCTGATCCACTTCCTATGCATAGGGATTGTGTGAGAAAACAACTTATGGTAACAATAATCAACTAGCATAGGAGGGCAAAACAAGCATAACTTCAAAAATTTAAGCACAGAGAGAGGAAACTTGATATTATTGCAATTCCTACAAGCATAAGTTACTCCCTCATAATAATTTTCAGTAGCATCATGAATGAATTCAACAATATAACCAGCACCTAAAGCATTCTTTTGATGATCTACAAGCATAGAAAATTTACTACTCTCCACATGAGCAAGATTCTTCTCATTTGGAATAGTGGGAGTATCATAAGAAACTCGAATACTATAAATTGTTTCCACATTAAAAGAGTAATGTTTAGAAAAAGGGTAATCATAATCATGACAAATTTTATAAATATAATCATCACTACTTTTTATAGCATATGTATCATCACAATAATTATCATAATTAGCAACTTTGTTCTCATCATAATCGATTGAAACCTCTTCAAAGATAGTGGAATCATCACTAAATAAAGTCATGACCTCTCCAAATCCACTTTCATAATTATCATAATAAGATTCAACATCCTCCAAAATAGTGGGATCTTTACTTCCTAAAGTTGACACTCTTCCAAACCCACTTTCATCAATATAATCATCATAAGTAGGAGGCATGCTATCATCATTATAAATTTGCATATCAATACTTGGGAGACTAAAAATATCATTTTCATCAAATATAGCTTCCCCAAGCTTGTGGCTTTGCATATCATTAGCATCATGGATATTCAAGGAATTCATACTAATAGCATTGCAATCATGCTCATCATTCAAATATTTAGTGCCAAACATTCTAATGCATTCTTCTTCTAGCACTTGAGCACAATTATCGGAATCCTTATTTTCATGGTAGATATTAAAAAGATGAAGCATATGAGGTACCCTAAATTCAATATTTTTTTTGTAATTTTCTTTTATAAACTAAACTAGTGCTAAAACAAGAAACAAAAAGATTTAATTGCAAGATCCAAAGATATACCTTCAAGCGCTAACCTCCCCGGCAACGGTGCCAGAAAAGAGCTTGATGTCTACTACACAACCATCTTCTTGTAGACGTTGTTGGGCCTCCAAGTGCAGAGGTTTGTAGGACAGTAGCAAATTTCCCTCAAGTGGATGGCCTAAGGTTTATCAATCCATAGGAGGCGTAGGATGAAGATGGTCTCTCTCAAGCAACCCTGCAACCAAATAACGAAGAGTCTCTTGTGTCCCCAACACACCCAATACAATGGTAAATTGTATAGGTGCACTAGTTCGGCGAAGAGATGTTGATACAAGTGGTATATGGATGATAGATAAAGGTTTTTGTAATCCGAAAATATAAAAACAGCAAGGTAACTAATGATGAAAGTGAGCACAAACGGTATTGCAATGCTTTGAAACAAGGCCTAGGGTTCATACTTTCACTAGTGCAAGTCCTATCAACAATAATTACATAATTGGATCATATAACTATCCCTCAACATGCAACAAAGAGTCACTCCAAAGTCACTAATAGCAGAGAACAAACAAAGAGATTATGGTAGGGTACGAAACCACCTCAAAGTTATCCTTTCTGATCGATCTATTCAAGAGTCTGTAGTAAAATAACATGAAGCTATTCTTTCCGTTCAATCTATCATAGAGTTCGTACTAGAATAACACCTTAAGACACAAATCAACCAAAACCCTAATGTCACCTAGATACTCCAATGTCACCTCAAGTATCCGTGGGTATGATTATACGATATGCATCACACAATCTCAGATTCATCTATTCAAACCAACACAAAGTACTTCAAAGAGTGCCCCAAAGTTTCTACCGGAGAGTCAAGATGAAAACATGTGCCAACCCCTATGCATAGGTTCATGGGAGGAACCCGCAAGTTGATCACCAAAACATACATCAAGTGGATCACATGATATCCCATTGTCACCATAGATAAGCACGTGCAAGACATACATCAAGTGTTCTCAAATCCTTAAAGACTCAATCCGATAAGATAACTTCAAAGGGAAAAATCAATCCATTACAAGAGAGCAGAGGGGGAGAAACATCATAAGATCCAACTATAATAGCAAAGCTCGCGATACATCAAGATCGTACCACCTCAAGAACACGATAGAGAGAGATCAAACACATAGCTATTGGTACATACCCTCATCCCCGAGGGTGGACTACTCCCTCCTCGTCATGGAGAGCACCGGGATGATGAAGATGGCCACCGGAGAGGGATTCCCCCTTCGGCAGGGTGCCGGAACGGGTCTAGATTGGTTTTCGGTGGCTACGGAGGCTTCCGGCGGCGGAACTCCCGATCTATTCTGCTCCTTGAAGTTTTTAGGGTATATGGGTATATATAGGAGGAAGAAGTACGTCGGTGGATCTCCGGGCTGTCCACGAGGCAGGGGGCGCGCCCAGGGGGGTGGGCGTGCCCCCCACCCTCGTGGTCAGTGATGTCTACTACACAACCTTCTTCTTGTAGACGTTGTTGGGCCTCCAAGTGCAGAGGTTTGTAGGACAGTAGCAAATTTCCCTCTAGTGAATGACCTAAGGTTTATCAATCCGTAGGAGGCGTAGGATGAAGATGGTCTCTCTCAAGTAACCCTGCAACCAAATAAAAAAGAGTCTCTTGTGTCCCCAACACACCCAATACAATGGTAAATTGTATAGGTGCACTAGTTCAGCGAAGAGATGGTGATACAAGTGGTATATGGATAGTAGATAATGGTTTTTGTAATCTGAAAATATAAAAACAGCAAGGTAACTAATGATAAAAGTGAGCACAAACGGTATTGCAATGCGTTGAAACAAGGCCTAGGGTTCATACTTTCACTAGTGCAAGTCCTCTCAACAATGATAACATAATTGGATCACATAACTATCCCTCAACATGCAACAAAAAGTCACTCCAAAGTCACTAATAGCGGAGAACAAACGAAGAGATTATGGTAGGGTATGAAACCACCTCAAAGTTATTCTTTCCAATCAATCCGTTTGGCTATTCCTATAAGTGTCACAAACAACCCTAGAGTTCGTACTAAAATAACACCTTAAGACACAAATCAACCAAAACCCTAATGTCACCTAGATACTCCAATGTCACCTCAAGTATCCATGGGTATGATTATACGATATGCATCACACAATCTCAGATTCATCTATTCAAACCAACACAAAGTACTTCAAAGAGTGCCCCAAAGTTTCTACCAGAGAGTCAAGACGAAAACGTGTGCCAACCCCTATGCATAGGTTCATGGGCGGAACCCGCAAGTTGATCACCAAAACATACATCAAGTGGATCACATGATATCCCATTGTCACCATAGATAAGCACGTGCAAGACATACATCAAGTGTTCTCAAATCCTTAAAAGACTCAATCCGATAAGACAACTTCAAAGGGAAAAATCAATCCATTACAAGAGAGTAGAGGGGGAGAAACATCATAAGATCCAACTATAATAGCAAAGCTCGCGATACATCAAGATCGTACCACCTCAAGAACACGAGAGGGAGAGATCAAACACATAGCTACTGGTACATACCCTCAGCTCCGAGGGTGGACTACTCCCTCCTCGTCATGGAGAGCGCCGGGATGATGAAGATGGCCACCAGAGAGGGATTCCCCCTCTAGTAGGGTGCCAGAACGGGTCTAGATTGGTTTTCGGTGGCGACAGAGGCTTCTGGCGGCGGAACTCCCGATCTGTAACATCCCAAATTTTCAATTTGGAATTTTATACATAGATCATCATTGGATATCATATTTTATTTGCATTTTGGCTTGATCCTAGAAATCCTACGCAACACAAGGACCCATGGAGAGAGTTGGGGATTTCGTTATTTTCATATTTGGGGTTTTCTCAAGTTTTGAAAATAGGATCATTTGATATAATTATTTTATCTTCAATAATTCCAATTATAAAAATAAGTGAGAGGGGATAAAATGACTTTCCCAAATTAAAGGAATATTGAGGATTTAATAAAAAATAAAATAAGATTGTATTTTGGAGTTTTTCGCCGTTTTCACCAAAACATACATCAAGTGAATCATGTGATATCCCATTGTCACCACAGATACGCACGGCAAGACATACATCAAGTGTTCTCAAATCTTTGAAGACTCAATCCGATAAGATAACTTCAAAGGGGAAACTCAATCCATTATAAGAGAGTAGAGGGGGAGAAGAAACATAAGATCTGACTATAATAGCAAAGCTCGCGATACATCAAGATCGTGCCAAATCTAGAACACGAGAGAGAGAGAGAGATCAAACACATAGCTACTGGTACATACCCTCAGCCCCGAGGGAGAACTAGTCCCTCCTCGTCATGGAGAGCACCGGGATGATGAAGATGGCCACCGGAGAGAGAGATTGCCCCCTCCGGCAGGGTGCCGAAACGGGTCTAGATTGGTTTTCGGTGGCTACGGAGGCTTCTGGCGGCGGAACTCCTGAGCTATTGTCGTCCCCGATCGTTTTAGGGTATATGGATATATATAGGCGGAAGAAATACGTCAGAGGAGCCACGAGGGGCCCACGAGGGTGGAGGGCGCGCCCTAGCGGGGTGGGCGCGCCCCCCTACCTCGTGTCTTCCTTGTTGCTTTCTTGACTGGACTCCAAGTATCCCAAGTTGCTTTTCTTCCAAAAATAACTTCTCCAGAAGGTTTCATTCCATTTCTTTGAAACACTGAAACAAGGGAAAAAACAGGAACTGGCACTGGGCTCTGGGTCAATAGGTTAGTCCCAAAAATAATATAAAAGTGTTTAATAAAGCCCATAAACATCCAAACAGTAGATAGCATGGAGCAATAAAAAATTATAGATACCTTGGAGACGTATCAGCATCCCCAAGCTTAATTCCTGCTCGTCCTCGAGTAGGTAAATGATAAAAACAGAATTTTCGATGCGGAGTTCTACTTGGAATAATTTCAATGTAATTCTTCTTAATTGTGGTATGAATATTCAGATCCGAAAGATCTAAGATAAAATTTCATATTGACATAAAAATAATAGTACTTCAAGCATACTAACTAAGCAATTATGTCCTCTCAAAATAACATGGCTAAAGAAAGTTCATCCCTACAAAATCATATAGTTTAGTCATGCTCCATTTTCGTCAAACAAGAATGCTGTCATCATGCACAACCCCGATGACAAGCCAAGCAATTGTTTCATACTTTAGTAATCTCAAACCTATAAACTTTCACGCAATATATGAGTGCGAGCCATGGACATAGCACTATGGGTGGAATATAATATGATGATGGGGGTTATGTGGAGAAAGGAGAAAGTCTCACATCAACGAGGCTAATCAATGGGCTATGGAGATGCTCATAGATTGATGTTAAAGCAAGGAGTAGGGATTGCCATGCAACGAATGCACTAGAGCTATAAATGTATTAAAGATCAACAAAAGAAACTAAGTGGGTGTGCATCCAACTTGCTTGCTCACGAAGACCTAGGGCACTTGAGGAGGCCCATTGTTGGAATATACAAGCCAAGTTCTATAATGAAAAATTCCCACTAGTATATGAAAGTGACAAAACAAGAGACTCTCTATCATGAATATTATGGTGCTACTTTGAAGCATAAGTGTGGTAAAGGATAGTAGCATTGTCCCTTCTCTCTTTTTCTCTCATATTTATTTTTTTTGTTTTTTTGGGCCTTCTCATTTTTTATGGCCTTTCTCTTTTTTGGGCCTTCTCTTTTTTATGGCCTTTCTCTTTTTTTATTCCTGACTTGGGACAATGCTCTAGAAAATGATGATAATCACACTTCTATTTATTTACAACTCAATGATTACAACTCGATACTAGAACAAAGTATGACTCTATATGAATGCCTCCGGCAGTGTACCGGGATATGCAATGAACCAAGAGTGACATGTATGAAAGAATTATGAACGGTGGCTTTGCCACAAATACTATGTCAACTACATGATCATGCTAAGCAATATGACAATAATGAATGTGTCATGATAAACGGAATGGTGGAAAGTTGCATGACAATATATCTCCGAATGGCTATGCAAATGCCATAATAGGTAGGTATGGTGGATGTTTTGAGGAAGATATAAGGAGGTTTATGTGTGACAGAGCGTATCGTATCACGGGGTTTGGATGCACCGGCGAAGTTTGCACCAACTCTTAATGTGAGAAAGGGCAATGCACGGTACCGAAGAGGCTAGCAATGATGGAAGGGTAAGAGTGTGTATAATCCATGGACTCAACATTAGTCATAAAGAACTCACATACTTATTGCAAAAATCTACAAGTCATAAAAAACCAAGCACTACGCGCATGCTCCTAGGGGGATAGATTGGTAGGAAAAGACCATTGCTCGTCCCCGACCGCCACTCATAAGGAAGACAATCAAATAACACCTCATGTTTCAAATTTGTTACACAATGTTTACCATGCGTGCATGCTACGGGACTTGCAAACTTCAACACAAGCATTTCTCAAATTCACAACTACTCAACTAGCACGACTTTGATATTATTACCTCCATATCTCAAAGCAATCATCAAGCATCAAACTTCTCTTAGCATTCAACACACTCATAAGAAAGTTTTTACTAGTCTTGAATACCTAGCATATTAGGATTAAGCAAATTACCATGCTGTTTAAGACTCTCAAAATAATATAAGTGAAGCATGAGAGTTCATCTATTTCTTCAAAATAAAACTACCACCATGCTCTAAAAGATATAAGTGAAGCACTAGAGCAAACGACAAACTACTCCGAATGATATAACTGAAGATCAATGAGTAGTCGAATAATTATGCAACTATGTGAAGACTCTCTAACATTTAATAATTTCAGATCTTGGTATTTTATTCAAACAGCAAGCAAAGCCTAACAAAATAAATTGACGCTCCAAGCAAAACACATATCATGTGGTGAATAAAAATTTAGCTCCAAGTAAATTTACCGATGAACGAAGATGAAAGAGGGGATGCGTTCCAGGGCATCCCCAAGCATAGGCTTTTGTTTGTCCTTGAATATTACCTCGGGGTGCCTTAGGCATCCCCAAGCTTAGGCTCTTGCCACTCCTTATTCCATAGTCCATCGAATCTTTACCCAAAACTTGAAAAGTTCACAACACAAAACTTAACAGAAAACTCGTAAGCTCCGTTAGTATAAGAAAGAAAATCACCATCATAAGGTACTGTAATGAACTCATTCTAAATCCATATTGGTGTAATATCTACTGTATTCCAACTTCTCTATGGTTCATACCCTCCGATACTACTCATAGATTCATCAAAATAAGCAAACAACAGACGAAAAAACAAAATCTGTCAAAAACAGAACAGTCTGTAGTAATTTGTATCAAACGTATACTTATGGAACTCATAAAATTCTGAAAGGATCGAGAAGAGGTGTCTAGAGGGGGGATGATTAGACACTAAGTGCCAAAAGTTGCAGTTTTTAATATTCTTAAGTTTAAGTGGAGTTTAAGCACAAGTTTAACAAATACAATACATATCAAGCAAGCATGCAATGAGTATATGAGCAGCGGAAAGTAAAGCATGCAACTTGCAAGAATGTAAAGAGAAGGGTTTGGAGTATTCAAACGCAATTGGGGACACGGATGTTTTTGTCGTGGTTCCGATAGGTGGTGCTATCGTACATCCACGTTGATGGAGACTTCAACCCACGGAGGGTAACGGTTGCGCGAGTCCATGGAGGGCTCCACCCACGAAGGGTCCACGAAGAAGCAACCTTGTCTATTCCATCACGGTCGTCGCCCACGAAGGACTTGCCTCACTAGCGGTAGACCTTCACGAAGTAGGCGATCTCCTTGCCCTTACAAACTCCTTGGTTCAACTCCACAATCTTGTTGGAGGCTCCCAAGTGACACCTAGCCAATCTAGGAGACACCACTCTCCAAGAAGTAACAAATGGTGTGTTGATGATGAACCCCTTGCTCTTGTGCTTCAAATCATAGTCTCCCCAACACTCAACTCTCCCTAACATGATTTTGATTTGGTGGAAAGAAGATTTGAGTGGAAAACAACTTGGGAAAGGCTAGAGATCAAGATTCATATGGTTGGAATGGAATATCTTGACCTCAACACAAGTGTAGGTGGTTCTCTCTCAGAAAATGTGTATTGGAAGTGTAGGTATGTTCTGATGGCTCTCTCTACGAATGAAGAGTGGGTGGAGGGGTATATATAGCCTCCACACAAAATCTAACCATTACACACAATTTGCCAAACTCGGTGGGACCGAATGGTTAAACTCGGTCGGACCGATTCAGCAAACCTAGTGACCGTTAGGATTTTCGGTGGGACTGAGATGCAACTCGGTAGGACCGATATGGTTAGGGTTAGGGCATAACGTAATCTCAGTGTGACCGATTACACAAACTCGGTGGGACCGATTTTGGTAATAAGCTAACCAGAGAGTTGGTCAGGCAAACTCGGTGAGACCGATTACACAAACTCGGTGGGACCGATTTTGGTAATAAGCTAACCAGAGGGTTTGCATTGTAATCTCGGTAGTACCGATTGCTCAAACTCGGTGAGACCGATTTTGGTAATGGACATACACAGAGAGATTACAATCCCATCTCGGTGAGACCGAGATCCCTATCGGTGAAACCGATTTGCTAGGGTTTGTGGCAGTGGCTATGACATCTGAAACTCGGTGGCGCCGGATAGATAGAATCGGTGAGGCCGAGTTTGACTTTTGGTTTAGGTCATATGTGGATGTGGGAAGGTAGTTGAGGGTTTTGGAGCATATCATTAAGCACTTTGAGCAAGCAAGCCATTAAGCAACACCTCATCCCCTCTTGATAGTATTGGCTTTTCCTATAGACTCAATGTGATCTTGGATCACTAAAATAGAAAATGTAGAGTCTTGATCTTGAAGCTTGAGCCAATCCTTTGTCCTTAGCATCTTGAAGGGGTTCCACATCCTCTAGTCCATGCCACTCCATTGTTGAACTTATCTGAAACATACTAGGTAAAAGTGTTAGTCCAACAAAAGATATGTTGACATTAATTACCAAAACCACCCAGGGAGCACTTGTGATTTCAAATTGTCAAATAAGTTGCTGGACGTGAGGAATTTTTCTATTGATCATCTGCAAAAAGAATTAACTAAATAGCACTCTCCAATAAAAAATGGCAGCAATTCTCGTGAGCGCTAAAGTTTCTGTTTTTTACAGCATGATCGCAAAGACTTTCCCCAAGTCTTCCCAAAGGTTCTACTTGGCACAAACATTAATTAAACATAAAAACACAACCATAACAGAGGCTAGATGAAATATTTATTACTAAACAGGAACAAAAAGCAAGGAACAAAAACAAAGTTGGGTTGCCTCCCAACAAACGCTATCGTTTAACGCCCCTAGCTAGGCATGATGATTTCACTGATGCTCATATAAAAGATAAGAATTGTAACATAAAGAGAGCATCATGAAGTATATAACTAGCACATTTAAGTCTAAAGCACTTCCTATGCATAGGGATTTTGTGAGCAAACAACTTGTGGGAACAATAATCTACTAGCATAGGAAGGCAAAACAAGCATAACTTCAAGATTTTAAGCACATAGAGAGGAACCTTGATATTATTGCAATTCCTACAAGTATATATTCCTCCCTCATAATAATTTTAAGTAGCATCATGAATGAATTGAACAATATAACCAGCACCCAAAACATACTTTTCATGATCTACAAGCATATAATTTTTATTACTCTCCACATAAGCAAATTTCTTCTCATGAATAATTGTGATGCCCCGAGACCGATGCGCCAGGTGTCTTCCAGTTATTCGCTGTCTTTGTCATGTCAGTTGCTTGCATGTTGCATCTTTCCATGTCATCATGTGCATTGCATCATCATGTTTTCAAAACTTGCATCCGTCCGGATCTCCCAGTTCTTTCTGTTGTCCGTTCTGGGCCCAGACACACTTGCACGCGTCCGCGACATGTCCGAAATATTATTTTATAAGTGGCCGGAAAATGTTCTCAGAATGGGTTGAAAGTTGGCATGCGGTCTTGTTATCTTGTAGGTAGGCTACCTGCCAAGTTTCATCGCATTCGGAGTTCGTTTGACACCCCAACAATTAACTATAGCAGCAGTATAGCCGGTCAAACGTCGGACGTTTTCGGTCTCCGGAAACGGTTGTCGGGCCTCTTCCTCTCTTCTCTCCTCTCAGCCTCGCCACAACCCACCTAGTCCATCCACCTACCCCTCTTCGGGTCCAGAGCCATCCGATGCGATAGCATGGTCCGAAACCCCTCTTTGCACAATGCACCGACCCCTCACGTGCGCGTCCGAAACTTCCCTGGACCCGACCCGGGCAGTCGTCACCGTTGTGTCCGGATCATCCCCAAACGTCTATAAAACATCTGCCTTTTCTTATTTGGGATACCTAACCTTTTTTCCCGTCCGTCAGATTACGACCGGAGGGACGAAATACCCCTAAGTCTAACCCACTTATTATATATATACAAACCAGCTAATTTCTAGGGATCCTACCCTAGAGTCGCCGCCACTCTCTCTCGGGATCCCCCCCAGATCCGATCCGTCCAATCCCCCCAACCAGCGCAACCATCTCCCTCCTCGATCGTCCTTGACCCCGAGCCACTTCTCCCGCCGGCATCTGAAGCCACCGACCCGGACCCCGTCGTCCTCCGGCAGCAACCAGGAGCTCAAGCTCCTCTCTGTCCATGGCGCCCCCGCCCTAAGCATGCAGGACCGCGCCCTTCCTCCCTGCTCTTCCTTCCCTCCTCACACTGTTCCTCCCTGACCGTGCCTCCTCGTCCCATTGTTCCTCGCAGGGAACCATGGCTGCCGCCTGGAGCAGCAGCGCCGCCTGAGCGCTCCTCAACCGGCGATCCACGAACCAGGCTGCTTCCGCACCCCACCTCCTTCCTCTTCCTTCCCTGTCTTTCACCCTCACCTCACATCTCTCCCTCTCTGTTTGCTCGAACAGGAGACAACAGCAGCCGCTGCACACTCTCGCCGGCGAGCCCAACGGATGAGCCGCCACCTTCCTCCATGCCTCCTCGCCGGTCTCCTCCACCTTCCTCCTGCGCCCGCACCTGCAAGCCGCCAAGTCCAACGCCGTGGCGCTGCCCTCACCTCGTCCCCTGAACCGCAAGCAGCCGTCGCCCGTCTCCTCTGCATCGATCCCATGCACTCATCCGCGTCAACCCCGGTCCCGCGACGACCCTCCTCTGCGTCCAGCGCCGCTGCTCGTGCTTCATTCCGACGAAGCTCCGTCGCGGGATCCTTCGCGTCCTCCGGTTCATCCAGCTGCCGCCTGCATCGAGCAGGACTACCCCGCATTGACCGCTCCTCTGCTTCCGCTCGTCCAGTGCGCCCGCGTGGACTCGAGCGAGTCCAGCGTTTCGGCCCAGCTGCGCCGCTACTCCTAGCCCAACCGCAAGGCCCAGCCGCTCCCCTGCTGGCCTTGCTCTTCTCTACCGCGTGGGCTGAGCCCTCCGGTGAGAAACCAATCCTGCTCGAGATGCAGCCCATAGTATTTTTTTACTGCGCTGCAAATTTGTCTAATTTCCAGTGTAAAACAGTTTTGCAGAAAAGCCCCTGTTCTTTTTGCATTTAATTACTCCACAACCGTGCATCAAAATTAAACAAACCTAACATGAAAGTTGCTTAGAATTTTGTGTAGTTTCATAATATGTCATTTTCATCCATGTTTGAAATGTTTAAAATGTTGTTTATTTAATTTCGCTTAAATAACTTGTTAAAATGATTTATTTCATAACTAAATAACCATAGCTCCAAATTTGATAAACTTTATATGTAAATGGGGTAGAAAAATGCATAGATTAACTTGGTAGCACTACTTTGCATGTTAAACAACTCTAAAATATGCTTTAGGGCAGAACAGTACCTAATCCAAAAATATGCTCATGAGGAGTTTCCAGACTTGTTGTTTGTTGTTCCGGCCTCATTTAAACTTGCCTAGATATGTAGTTTTCTTTTGCTCCAACCCTTGCCATGTTTAAGAACATTTAATATTGTTGGGTACATAAACGAGATCGAACTAAATAATCAAATGTGGTGTCCGGCAATATGCAAGTCGCTGCTATTGAGCTCCACTTAACTTGTAGTATTGTTTGTGCACTTTGCCATGCCATGCCTCATTAAACCGAACATGCATCATACTTGGTTGTGCATCATGCCATGCTTATGTGATGGTTGTTTACTATGTTGTGTGCTTCTTTCCGGTTTTGCTTCTTCGGGTTGGTTCCGATAACGTCACGTTTGTGAGGATTCGTTCGACATCGTCCGCTTGTCTTCTTCATGGAACCATTCTTCTTCCTTGCGGGATCTCAGGCAAGATGACCATACCCTCGAAATCACTTCTATCTTTGCTTGCTAGTTGCTCGCTCTATTGCTATGCCGCGATACCTACCACTTGCTATATCATGCCTCCCATATAGCCATGTCAAGCCTCTAACCCACCTTTCCTAGCAAACCGTTGTTTGGCTATGTTACCGCTTTGCTCAGCCCCTCTTATAGTGTTGATAGTTGCAGGTGAAGATGAAGTTTGTTCCATGTTGGAACATGGATATCGTTTGGGATATCATTATTATTATATCTTGTTTACTTTAATGCATCTATATACTTGGTAAAGGGTGGAAGGCTCGGCCTTATGCCTGGTGTTTTGTCCCACTCTTGCTGCCCTAGTTTCCGTCATACTGGTGTTATGTTCCTTGATTATGCGTTCCTTACACGGTTGGGTGTTATGGGGACCCCTTGACAGTTCGCCTTGAATAAAACTCCTCCAGCAAGGCCCAACCTTGGTTTTACATTTTCCTAACAACCTAAACTTTTCCCTTGAGAGTAATTAACCCGAGGGTCATCTTATTTTAACCCCCCCGGGCCAGTGCTTCTCTAAGTGTTGGTCCGAACCGAGTAGACTGCGGGGCCACCCCGGGGAAACTTGAGGTTTGGTTTTACTCGTAGGATATCTCATCTGGTGTGCCCTGAGAATGAGATATGTGTAGCTCCTATCAGGATTTGTTGGCACATTCGAGCAGCTTTGCTGGTCTTGTTTTACCATTGTCGAAATGTCTTGTAACCGGGATTCCGAGTCTGATCGGGTCTTCCTGGGAGAAGGAATATCCTTTGTTGACTGTGAGAGCTTGTGATGGGCTAAGTTGAGACACCCCTGCAGGGTTTTGAACTTTCGAAAGCCGTGCTCGCGGTTATGGGCAGATGTGAATTTGTTAATGTCCGGTTGTAGAAAACTTGAAACTTAACTTAATTAAAATGCATCAACTGCGTGTGTAGCCGTGATGGTCTCTTTCCGGCGGAGTCCGGGAAGTGAACATGGTTCTTGTGTTATGCTTGAACGTAAGTAGTTTCAGGATTACTTCTTGATCACCTCTAGTTCACGACCGTGCTTTGCTTCTCTTCTCGCTCTCATTTGCGTATGTTAGCCACCATATATGCTTAGTGCTACAAATCCACCTCTCTACCTTTTCCTACCTAAAGCTTAAATAGTCTTGATCGCGAGGGTGTGAGATTGTTGAGTCCCCGTGACTCACAGGTTACTTCCAAAACCAGTTGTAGGTGCCGTTGATACCAGTGCAGATGACGCAGCTGAGCTCAAGTGGGAGCTCGATGAAGATCGTGTTCATTGTGTTGTTTCGTTTCCTTTCGATCAGTAGAGGAGCCCAGTTGGGGCGATCGGGGATCTTTTGCATTAGGGGTTGTCTTTCTTTATTTGGTTCCGTAGTCGGACCTTGATTGTATTTTGGATGATGTAATGCTATATTTATGTGTTGTGTGAAGTGGCGATTGTAAGCCAACTCTTTATCCCTTTCTTATTCAGTACATGGGATGTGTAAAGATTACCCCTCTTGCGACATACCTACTATGCGGTTATGCCTCTAAGTCATGCTCCGACACGTGGGAGATATAGTCGCATCATGGGTGTTACAATAATAGTGGGAGCAAACTAAACAAAATAATTATCATGTGAGGCATAATCCAATTGAAAACTAAAATCATGATGACAAGTTTCATGGATGTCATTATTTTTAAAAGCATACAAGTCATCACAATAATCATCATAGATAGCAACTTTGTTCTCATAATCAATCGGAACCTCTTCCGGAATAGTGGATTCATCACAAAATAAAGTCATGACCTCTCCAAATCCACTTTCATCAATATAATTATCATAAATAGGAGGCATGCTTTCATCATAATAAATTTGCTCATCAAAACTTGGGGGACAAAAAATATCATCTTCATCAAACATAGCTTCCCCAAGCTTGTGGCTTTGCATATCATTAGCATCATAGATATTCAAGGAATTCATACTAAAAACATTGCAATCGTGCTCATCATTCAAAGATTTGATGCCAAACATTCTAATGCATTCTTAATCTAGCACTTGAGCACAATTATTGGAATCCTTATTTTCATGATAGATATTAAAAAGATGAAGCATATGAGGCATCATTAATTCCATTTTTTATAGTTTTCTTTTATAAACTAAACTAGTGATAAAACAAAAAACTAAAAGACTCGATTGCAAGATCTAAATATATACCTTCAAGCGCTAACCTCCTCGGCAACAGCGCCAGAAAAGAGCTTGATGTCTACTAAACAACCTTGTTATTGTAGACGTTGTTGGGCTTCCAAGTGCAGAGGTTTGTAGGACAGTAGCAAATTTCCCTCAAGTGAATGACATAAGGTTTATCAATCCGTAGGAGGCATAGCATGAAGATGGTCTCTCTCAAGCAACCCTGCAACCAAATAACCAAGAGTCTCTTGTGTCCCCAACACACCCAATACAATGGTAAATTGTATAGGTGCACTAGTTCGGCGAAGAGATGGTGATACAAGTGGTATATGGATAGTAGATAATGGTTTTTGTAATCTAAAAATATAAAAACAGCAAGGTAACTAATGATAAAAGTGAGCACAAACGGTATTGCAATGCGTTGAAACAAGGCCTAGGGTTCATACTTTCACTAGTGCAAGTCCTCTCAACAATAATAACATAATTGGATCACATAACTACCCCTCAACATGCAACAAAGAGTCACTCCAAAGTCACTAATAGCGGAGAACAAACGAAGAGATTATGGTAGGGTACGAAACCACCTCAAAGTTATTCTTTCCAATCAATCCGTTGGGCTATTCCTATAAGTGTCACAAACAGCCCTAGAGTTCGTACTAGAATAACACCTTAAGACACAAATAAACCAAAACCCTAATGTCACCTAGATACTCTAATGTCACCTCAAGTATCCGTGGGTATGATTATACGATATGCATCACACAATCTCAGATTCATCTATTCAACCAACACATAGAACCTCAAAGAGTGCCCCAAAGTTTCTATCGGAGAATCACGACGAAAATGTGTGCCAACCCCTATGCATAGGTTCATGGGCGGAACCTGCAAGTTGATCACCAAAACATACATCAAGTGAACCACGTGATATCCCATTGTCACCGCAGATACGCACGGCAAGACATACATCAAGTGTTCTCAAATCTTTAAAGACTCAATCCGATAAGATAACTTCAAAGGGGAAACTTAATCCATTACAAGAGAGTAGAGGGGGAGAAGAAACATAAGATCCAACTATAATAGCAAAGATCGCGATACATCAATATCGTGCCAAATCAAGAACACAAGAGAGAGAGAGATCAAACACATAGCTTCTGGTACATACCCTCAGCCCCGAGGGAGAACTACTCCCTCCTCGTCATGGAGAGCACCGGGATGATGTAGATGGCCACCAGAGAGAGATTTCCCCCTCCGGCAGGGTGCTGGAACGGGTCTAGATTGGTTTTCGGTGGCTACGGAGGCTTCTGGCGGCGGAACTCCCGATCTATTGTCGTCCCCGATCGTTTTAGGGTATATGGATATATATAGGCGGAATAAATACGTCAGGGGAGCCACGAGGGGCCCACGAGGGTGGAGAGCGCGCCCTAGGGGGGTGGGCGCGCCCCCTACCTCATGGCTTCCTCGTTGCTTTCTTGACGTGGACTCCAAGTCTACCGGGTTGCTTTCCTTCCAAAAATAACTTCTCCAGAAGGTTTCATTCCGTTTTGACTCCATTTGATATTCCTTTTCTTGAAAACACTGAAACAAGGGAAAAACAGGAACTGGCACTGGGCTCTGGGTCAATAGGTTAGTCCCAAAAATAATATAAAAGTGTTAAAGCCCATAAACATCCAAAATAGAAGATAATATAGCATGGAGCAATCAAAAATTATAGATACGTTGGAGACGTATCAGGCAGTCCAGGACTCTTCTGGTCCATCTCCGATACTCCGTGGGCTTCTTCTGGTCCAAAAATAAGTTCCGTGAAGTTTCAGGTCAATTGGACTCCGTTTGATTTTCCTTTTCTGCAGTACTCTAAAACAAGGAAAAAACAGAAACTGGCACTGGGCTCTGGGTTAATAGGTTAGTCCCAAAAATAATATAAAAGTGCATAATAAAGCCCATAAACATCCAAAACAAATAATATAATAGCAAGGAACAATTAAAAAATATAGATACGTTGGAGACGTATCACTCCGACCTCCCCCGGCCTCACCGGCTGCTTGTCCGGTCATGTGGTGTGCTCCTCACTCACCCCCTTTCTCGTCGTTGTTTGGCGCCGCCTCCGGCGCGTCCATAGCTCGTGGCGAGCTCGTGCTCGCCCGCACACCCTGCCCCGGCCGGCCGTGCCCTGGGCATCGCCCCACACCCGCCTACGCGTGTGGACGCTGCGTCCGGCCACGCCTGCGCCAGTGCCACCTGCAGCCACTGGCTCTACTGCTCCCGCCCGGCCACGACCCGTGCTGCTGCCTCGGCTTGCTACTGCTCAGTGTTACGCTGATGTCTGCTACTCCGCTACTGGTTGCCGCTGCTAGTGCTGCTTGCTGCTGCTTGCTATGCCTGATGCCGCTATTGCTTGCTTTGCCTGATGCGCCATTGCTATTGTTGACTCTGTCCAAGAGGCCGTCTTGTAGTGCTAAGTTAGATTAGGTTAGGTGCTAATCTAATTAGTTAGTCTAACTAGACGTTGACTGCTAGGTCCCGCTCTAATTAGTTCAACCAACTAACCTCAGGATTAGTTAGTGTGAATGACATGTGGGTCCCCTTACTAAATAAATCTGTTTAGCACTTAAGTGAAAATAACAGTCAATGACAAGTAGGCCCCACGACCACTATTCACACTTTGACCACGTCAACCATTGACTGTTGACCTGCTGATTGTGTATGCTGACTCAGCAGCTGGGCCCCATTGTCAGTCTCACTTGCACTTCTCTGGGTACACTTTTATGTACCCATAGCATATAGTGTTTAATTGTATTTTCGAATTAAAATAAATAAATAATTTTAGAATATGTTTAAAACTTTGAAAAATCATATAAAATAATCCGTAACTCGGATGAAAATACTTTGTACATGAAAGTTGCTCAGAACGATGAGACGAACCCGAATACACAGTCCGTTCGTCTGCCACACGTCCCTAGCATAACGAATCCGAATCCGAATATGCAGTCCGTTACTTCTTTCCGATAGACCCCAAGACGCTGCCGATACCCCCGTGATCGACTACATCGACGATGACCCCTCCTTCTTGCCAGAGCAACCAGGCAAGCCAACCCCCCTTGTTCATCCCGATATCACCTACTCTTCCCTTCTACTGCTTGCATTAGAGTAGTGTTACTGTTTCGTCGGTTTGATCCTATATTGCTGCATAGACTATCCTTGTTACTACTGTTGATACCTTTATCCGTAATCCTAAATGCTTACTATAGGTTGCTAGTTTACCATCACTGGCCTTACACTCTTGTCCGTTTTCCATGCTATACTATTGGGCCGTGACCACTTCGGGAGGTGATCACGGGTACATATACTATATACTATTTCATTACTTATGTTACTATTCGGAGATGGGGGCTGAAGGGGCAGGTGGTTCCACCTAGGTAGTGGTGGGCCTGGGTTCCTGGCAGCCCCCTGATGGTTACTTTGTGGCGGAGCGACAGGGCAGGTTGCAACCACCTAGGAGACAGGTGGGCCTGGTCCCTGGTCGGCATCCGCGGATACTTCAAATAACACGCTTAACAAGATCTGGATATTTGAACCGAGCCTGGCCACTGGCCTATATGCACTAACCAACTACACAGGAATAGTTATGGGCACTCGACATCGTGGTATCAGCAGAAGCCTTCGTGACATGAGCGACTGAGCGGCGCTCGCCGGGTTGGACCGTGTAATGCAACTTCCTTTGTAATGGAGGTTGCTAGGTCTGCTCACCGGCCGTGTTCGCAACATGCAGGTGTGCAAATGGGCGCTATGCCCAGACCCGTGCGCGCTTAGGATTTATACCGGCGTGCTGACCTCTCTATTGTGCCTAGGTAGGGCTGCGACGTGTTTATCTTCCTAGGACGGGCATGACCCAGGAAAGTGTGTCCGGCCAGAGGGATCATGCGTGTTGAGTAATGTGGTGTGCTAACCTCTTGAGCATGCATTGGTTTTCCCTTGAAGAGGAAAGGGTGATGCAGCAAAGTAGCGTAAGTATTTCCCTCAGTTTTTGAGAACCAAGATATCAATCCAGTAGGAGACTACACGCAAGTCGCCTAGTACCTGCACAAACAATCAAGAACCTTGCAACCAACGCGATAAAGGGGTTGTCAATCCCTTCACGACCACTTGCAAAAGTGAGATTTGATAAAGATAATAAATATTTTTGGTATTTTTGTTGTATAGATTGAAAAGTAAAGATTGCAAAATAAAATAAATAGCAAACTAGAATTGTAAATCGGAAACTTATATGATATAAAATAGACCCGGGGGCCATAGGTTTCACTAGTGGCTTCTCTCATGATAGCATGTGTTACGGTGGGTGAACAAATTACTGCCGAGTAATTGATAGAAAATCGCATAGTTATGAGAATATGTAGGCATGATCATGAACATAGGCATCACGTCCGTGTTAAGTAGACCGAAATGATTCTGCATCTACTACTATTACTCCACACATCGACCACTATCCAGCATGCATCTAGAGTATTAAGTTCATAAGAACAGAGTAATGCTTTAGGCAAGATGACATGATGTAGAGGGATAAACTCAAGCAATATGATATAAACCCCATCTTTTTATCCTTGATGGCAACAGTACAATACGTGCCTTGCTACCCCTACTGTCACTAGGAAAGGACACCGCAAGATTGAACCCAAAGCTAAGCACTTCTCCCATTACAAGAAAGATCAATCTAGTAGGCCAAACTAAACTGATAATTCGAAGAGACTTGCAAAGATATCAAATCATGCATATAAGAATTCAGAGAAGAACCAAATATTGTTCATAGATAAACTTGATCATAAATCCACAATTCATCGAATCTCGGCAAACACACCGCAAAAGAATATTACATCGAATAGATCTCCAAGAACATCGAGGAGAACTTTGTATTGAGAACCAAAGAGAGATAAGAAGTCATCTAGCTAATAACTATGGACCCGAAGGTCTATGGTAAACTACTCACACATCATCGAAGAGGCTATGGTGTTGATGTAGAATCCCTCCGTGATCGAATACCCCTCCGGCAGATCGCCGGAAAAGGTCCCCAGA
Organism: Triticum aestivum; assembly: GCF_018294505.1. Classification (NCBI taxonomy): domain Eukaryota; kingdom Viridiplantae; phylum Streptophyta; class Magnoliopsida; order Poales; family Poaceae; genus Triticum; species Triticum aestivum. The sequence continues at coordinate 223,522,625 of NC_057794.1, read as the reverse complement.
TGGGATCTCACGGGTAAAGAAGGTTGCGGCGGTGGAAAAGTGGTTTCGTGGCTCTCCTGGATGTTTTTAGGGTATAAGAGTATATATAGGAGAAAGAAGTACGTCGGTGGAGCTCTGTGGGGCCCACGAGGGTGGGGGACGCGCCTACCCCCCTGGGCGCGCCCCCTACCTCGTGGAAGCATCGCGGACTTCCAGACTTGTACTCCAAGTTTCCTGGGTTGCGTTTGTTCCAAGAAAGATCCTCGCGAAGGTTTCGTTCCGTTGGATTCCGTTTGATATTCCTTTTCCATGAAATACTGAAATAGGCAAAAAAAACAAAAACTGGCACTGGGCCTCCGGTTAATAGGTTAGTCCCAAAGATAATATAGAAGTGCATATTAAAGCCCATTAAACATCCAAAACAGATAATATAATAGCATGGAACAATCAAAAATTATAGATACGTTGGAGACGTATCATGGTGCAGACCTGCAGGGAAGTTTATCTATTCGAATAGCTGTGTCCCTCGGTAAAAGGATGAACCGGAGTTGTATTCCGACCTTATGACAACTATAACCGGATACTTAATAAAACACACCCTTTCAAGTGCCAAATACAACCCGGTGATCGCTCTCTCACAGGGCGACAAGGAGAGGATCGGCGGGTAGGATTATGCTATGCGATGTTACTTGATGCTGCACTTGCTACTCTCTTCTTCATGCTTCAAGATGGAGGTTGCCAGAAGCGTAGTCTTCGATAGGACTAGTTATCCCCCTCTTATTCTAGCATTCTACAGTTCAGTCCACAGATACTACCCATTTCATTGATACCATTGCATACGTAGTGTAGATCCTTGCTTGCGAGTACTTTGGATGAGTACTCACGGTTGCTTTGCTCCCCCTTTTCCCCCTTTTCCTTTCTTCTCGGATGTCGCAACTAGATGATGGAGTCCATGAGCCAGAGGATCCCAAGGATGACTCTACATGGAGTTCGGCTTCGAGGAGTAGTTACGAGGTCCCAGGCAGGAGGCCTTGCCTTTTCGATCGTTGCTACTTTTGTGCTAGCATTCTTAAGGCAAACTTGTTTAACTTATGTCTATACTCAGATATTATTGCTTCCACTGACTCTTGTGTGATCGAGCTTATGTATTCAAGCCCTCGAGGCCCCTGGCTTGTAATATAAAGCTTGTATTATTTTATTTGTGTCTAGAGTTGTGTTGTGATATCTTCCCGTGAGTCCTTGATCTCGATCGTACACATTTGCGTGTATGCTTAAATCGAGGGCGTCACAACACGTTTAGCTCGATGATGCCCCTCAAACTCTTGATCTAGCAAAGTGTCGAAGGAGAGTTTCGTCAGCACGACGGCGTGGTGACGATGACGGTGAAGTGATCCGCGCAGGGCTTCGCTTAAGCACTACGAAGATATGACCGGAGGTGTAATTTGTGGAGGGAGGCGCCGCACACGGCTAACAGATGTTGTTGTGTGTTCTAGGCGCCTCCTCCCCTCATATATATAGGTGGGAGGGAGAGGGAGCAGCCAAGGGGGGCGCCCCAAGTAGGCCGAATCCTTCTTGGGGGTTCCTCCCCAATTCGCCGCCCCCTTCCCTTATTCATTGGAGGGGAAAGGAAAGAGAGAGGGGGGAGAGGGAATAAAGGGGGAGGCTGAATCTCCCCTTTCCTTCTCCCTTCCTGAAAGGATCGAGATAAACCTAGAGGGGGGAGGGTGAATAGGTACAATTACAAATTTTAATTGTTACTTAGCAATTTTAGGCAATAATGCGGAATATGAAATTTAGCCTAACAGATGCAAGTAAGATGCTAAGAGCTAAGCAAGGTAAAAAAGTAACACAAGTAAGTGAGAGAGCAAACACAATATGATATAAGTAAGGCCTAAGAGACAAGTAACCACAAGTATGAAGTTAGGGTTAGGGATAACCACAACTCCAAGAGACGAGGATGTATGCCGATGTTCACTTCCTTGGAGGGAAGCTACGTCACCGTTAGAGAGGTGGATGTTATCACGAAGGCACACCAACACCACAAAGGCTCACCCTACTCTCCCTTTGAGACAACACCACAAAGGCGTTTCTCAACCACTAGTGGTAGACCTTGGGGTGATCTCCAAACCCTCACAAACTTTCCGGGGGTAATCACAATGGTCGATTCCTCTCCGAATGAATCCTACCGCCTAGGAGTATCCAACCTCCAAGAGTAACAAGAACGATGAGGAAAAGCTCAAGACTTGCTCAAAACATGAATTCCTTTGGTGCAAAGAAGGGGAAGGAGTGGATCTATCACTTGGGTGGACAACTTCTCACAAATGCTCTCAAATACCTTGAGGATCTAAGATTTGGTGTACGAGAGTGAGAAAGAGAGAGAGTGAAAAGTGTTCTTGAGGATGTTTGAAGTGAATGGTCAACCCTCACACGGGATAGGAGAGAGATATTTATAGTATGCCTCAATAAGTGGCCGTTGGGACCAAAACAACACTGCAGCGTCGGACGTCCGATACGTTCCGGACGACCTAGGGCTCGGCAGACACCGGGCATCCGACAAGGACCGGACGTCCGATGTTTTGGCACGGTATAGAAGTTATCGGACAACCGGAGGATCCCGTACGACCGATGTTTTGGCTCTATAGAGAAAGTACCGGACGTCTGATGGACGCCAGACAACCAATGTTTTGGTTCTACAGGAAAGGTACCGGATGACCGAAGAATACCGGACATCCGAGGTTTTGGTACTGATGAGAGATTGTCGGATGTCCGATGTTTTGGCTCTGTATAGGAGGAACCAGATGTCCGGTGAGTATCGGTCGTCCGACATAGGCAAAGATCAGAAAATGAGTTTTAGAAGAAGATTTTGAGCAAGACTCTCACAAGACCCCATGTTCCCCTCTTAATAGTGCGGGATCCCTATACTCAAGAACAAGCATAAAAAGGTGCCTAAGCCAGTAGACTGTTTCTTCGTTCTTGAGGAAGATAAATATTTATGAAGTCATAATCCACATACAATTGATTCCAAGGGGACTAAAACCTGAGATATACTTGACAAACTTTGTTAGTCCCCTATGATTATATTGTCATCAACATCAAAATAAGATTAAGGGCATGATTGCACTTTCAATCTCCCCCTTTTTGGTAGTTGGTGACAATATACACATAGTACAAAAGAAATAAGCTTGTTCTATGCTTTAAGACAGATTTATTGAAGAGCTCCCCCTCTCAGTGATAATCATTGTGAACATTATATGGAGAGCTCCCCCTCACAACAACAACCATTAAAAACATATGAGCAAAATATATCGCAAAATCTCAAACATAACACATATAAAACAAAATCAACACAATATCATAATATCTCTTCATACATAAGACATAGTGGTTCAACATAAGACATAGATAGATAAAGTCATACGCCCACTCAAAGCAGAATGGTTCAACATAAGAACATAAATAGATAGTACTAGATCTCCCCCTTGGCAACAACTACCCAAAAGGGATAGAGAGAACCCAACAGACAGTCACAGGTCATCGTCATCATCATCGTTAGGAGCTCCACTACCACCAGCATCATCGAGGAAATCATCCCACTTAGGCCCCGAAGGAAAACCAAAGTCTGAAGGAGGAGCCGTCGGAAGACGCTCATTGTCACTCACATCAGTAGCCCCAGAGTCACAGAGACGAGACTTCAAGGCATTCTTGGAAGTGATCATGCGATTGAAAACATCATGGTTTTGAGTGCAGTTGAAGGAGAACGCCTTCATGGCAGAGTGAGCCTTGCCGATAAAGCAAGCAAAACGCCCAAAGGACGCAGAGCTGGCAGTAGTAGGATGAGACCTAGTAGCAGACCTACGAGCAGGGGCAGACTTGGAGGCACCCTTTGGAGCAAAATTGTTGGCCATGTGAGGAGGAATAATCCACTTCTCATGCACATGAGTGCGGACAAGAGAGAAGGGAGCCACACTCTCAATAAGAGCCTGAATGAATGGAGCATGAGAGAAGGCACACTTATACTGGAAGCTAGAAAGATGGATTTCATGCCATAGTAAATGAGGAACATTGATCTTGCCTTTGGGAGAATCATGGAGACGAGACATAAGATCAATGCAATAGCTGTTGCAAGATCCCTTGTCACCCATCTTAGGATAGATGGTACAGATGACACACTGGTAAATGATGCAGTAAGGAGATCTCCAAATAGAAACGTGATTCAGATCCTTCATCTTTTCCTCCTCAGTAAGATCATCTAGCTCCTTAAGAAGATAGCCACAAGCCTCAACTGCCTTGGGTTTATGATTTGGGCCATCTTTATGGATCTTAAATCCAATGTCAGAAAACCCAAGAGCAGTGACAAACTGAGCATAAGTGGCAGTGAGCTCGGTGTCAGAGGTCATCCAGGTGACGGTCTTGTTAGGAGCAAAGAAGCAAGTGGCATAAAACTGATGTATAGCAGCCTGGTTAAAATCATGCTGAAATGCAAATGGAGCAGCAAGACTGGATGACTCAATGAGCTCAATGGCACCCGGGTACTTCATAGGATGTTTCTGAATATGTGCTAAGTCAATGAAGTGGTGCAGAGAGAGACCCTTAGGGAGGACAATAGAGGTGTAGATATCTGCCTGAACATTTGTGCGAAAACATTGATCCAGAGAGACTTGAACCACCTCGAATTGATCAACATCACGTCAGAACTTAAGATATGCAGGCTTGGGCACTTTGGTGAAATCCTTGAGGACACACCCATGAAGTCGAGGAGCCTCAAGAGGTATGCGACGACCATCTGCATGCGGCTGATCGAGAGGAGGAGCAGGCATGTGGGTGGCCCTTTGAGAACCGCGGGGGCGGGACGAAAACACCACTTGTACACCACGCTCCTCTTCTTCCATCTCTTCTTCATAGTCAGAGCCCTCAACAGATGAGGACTCCTCGATCACAAGATGTTTCCCAGCAGGCTTGCGCGGACACAGCTCCTCTTGAGAATCATCAGAACCACCTCAACGAGAGGCTGAAACCAAGGGGATAAGGACATGGGAAAAATCACAGTGAGCCCTTGGAAAGAACGAAGATGGAGACAATGAAAATTGGAATCGAAGGGGCAAAAATTGCCGCGGGCAGAGGTACCCCCGGCATCCTTGCGAGCGGTGTGCTTGAATTTCACCATCGTGGGACGAACCTCACCTGGGAGATTATCCAAGAGAGAAAGGGGATCACTACCATGTGCAGGGAATGAACGATGAAGACGAGAGAACAAGAGGAGCTAGGCAGGAGAGGTACCAGATAAAGGTGAGGTAGGCGGGGTTGACGGAGATGAGGCTGGGGGCATGGGGATGCGGCTCCGCCTCCGGCAATGGCGAGTGAAATTGCCCCCTGGCGCCGCGGCGGCGGATACAGACGCGGGGTGGGGAGAGGAAGATAGGGCAACTGCCCGGTTTAGGCCGTGCCCAGAATTTATATGGGCCAAGGGTTTCATCGGACGACCGACAGAGGTCGGTCATCCAGGGGCTGATGTACGTGCCAGGCGACGGACGACCGGAGAATCTCAGACATACGAGGCCTGGGGAGGAAATGGGCCGTGCATGATTTCTGCGCAGCAACCGGACACCCGAGTGACGCCGAACGGCCGGAAGCTATGTGTCATCGGACGTCCGAGACCTGTCGGACGACCAGTGGCAAAAGTTTTGACCGGGATCGCATAAAAATATCTAGATGAACCAAAAATACAAGAATGGGTAAATGACAAAATTATATGGGCAATCAGACATGAGTGATACCACATGATGAGCAACTAGACAAACATGTTATGAACCCCAAGCATGATTGGACACCCCCTCCTTTGAGGAGAGACGGTAGCCAAAGACCACCATGTATGAGTATAAGTGTTGTGATGCCGCGAAGATATTGTCCTTGGGCTCAATAACACTACTCCATCATATAAAGTACCGTAGTTCAAAGAACATGGTAACTTTGAGAGTGTTTGTTCTTTTTGTGCATTATATAGGGTGAGAGTACTAGATTTCACATAATGTTGTCAAGCTCCAAGATACCAAGTTCACGCCTAAGTTGACAAAACCTTGCTTCATCCAATGGCTTGGTGAAAATGTCTGCAAGTTGCATATCTGCACCAACATGAGCAATATCAATGTCACCCTTTTCCACATGATCTCTCAAGAAATGATACCTAATATCAATATGCTTGGTGCAGGTATGATCTTTGGGATTCTCAGCAATATTGATGGCACTTTCATTATCACATAGAAGAGGCACATGTCTATAGGTGATATCGTAATCCTTCAAAGTTTTCCTCATCCATAGTAATTGAGTTGCACAACTGGCGGTTGCAATGTATTCGGCTTCGACAGTGGAGAGGGCAACGCAATTTTGTTTCTTCGAGGTCCAACTTACCAAGGAGCGTCCAAGAAATTGACATGCACCGGAGGTGGACTTACGATCCACTTTGTCTCCTGCCCAATCCGCATCCGTGTACCCAATGAGATCAAACTTAGCATCCTTGGGGTACCATAGACCCAACTTTGGGGTGTGAACAAGGTATCTAAGAATATGCTTAACCGACTTATGATGACTTTCCCTAGGGGAAGCTTGAAATCTAGCACACATGCATACACTGAACATGATGTCTGGTCTAGATGCACAAATATAAAGCAATGAACCAATCATAGAGCGGTAAATAGATGGGTCAAAAGGGATACCGTTTGTGTCTTCAGTGAGTACAATTTTTGTTGGCATGGGTGTCTTACATGGACTAGCATCAGACATGCCAAACTTCTCTAGAATATCCTTGAGGTTTTTTGCTTGAGACAAGAAAATTCCTTCTTGAAATTGTTGAATTTGGAATCTGAGAAAGAACTTCAAGTCCGCATTGAGTGAGATTTCAAAATTCTTGGTCATGGAGGCCGCAAACTTCTTGCACAAATGAATGTTAGGAGAACCGAAAATGATGTCGTCTACATAGATTTGGCATAGGATCAAATCACCCTTGTCCCTCTTAGTAAAAAAGAGTGGGACCAATCACTACTCTCACAAAACCATCACCGAGTAGAAACTTCTTAAGATGATCATACCAAGCACGAGGTGCTTGTTTGATGCCATACAAAGCCTTGTGAAGTTTATACACATAGTCTTTGTGATCGGGATCAACGAACCCAGGTGGTTGTGATACATATAGTTCTTCTTGTAGAGGACCGTTAAGGAAAGCACTCTTCACATCCATTTGATGTAATGTAAAACCATTGAAACAACATAGGCAAGTAATACGCGAATAGATTCAAGATGGACAACGGGAGCAAAGGTCTCACCAAAGTCCAAACCTTCAACCTGTGAGTACCCTTGTGCCACTAACCTTGCCTTGTTGCGGATGATTATACCATTCTCATCTTGCTTGTTCTTGATAATCCATTTTGTTCCAATGACATTGTGTTTGGTAGTTGGTCTCTTGACTAATGACCACACTTGGTTGCGCTCAAACTGTTCAACTCTTCTTGCATAGCAACGAGCCAATCATTGTCCATCAATGCATCTTGTACCTTGAGTGGCTCAACACTAGAAACAAACGAGAAGTGAGCACAAAAGTTTGTCAATTGTTTACGAGTGACTCTACCTTCCGATATGCTGGTAAATTTTTTATCAACATCAACATGACCAGCCACTCGGGGCATGATGGAGGTTACGGTTTCGCGAGGTTAAACTTCATGTATATCATCCACATCCTCAACATATGAGTCATTAATGTGTGGTGGAATATCTTCTTCTTCATATTGCATTTGTTGAGATTCATCATCAATGATTGCACTTTCTTGTTCTTGCTCTTGGTGATGATCTTGTTCTTGAAAATGATCATGATGAGGACCTTGATCATCTTCTTGTACTTGAACTATGGGCATTGGTTGAGCAATAGGAGCTTGTGGTGGCATGGATGTTGAAGTGGTCTGATGATGGGTAAAACTTCCATCTTCTTCTTCATCATCATGAGGTTATTGTTCCATGGGAAGGAGACCACCAACACCCATGATCAAAATATCTTGAGACGAATCTTCTTCACCTACATCACTTAGATCAACTTGCTCCCCATGGGAGCCATTAAATTCATCAAACACCATGTCACAAGTTTCTACAACACATCCATTGGATTTGTTGTAGACTCTGTAGGCGTGAGAGTTTGATCCATAGCCAACAAATATGCCCTCAGTTGTTTCGTATTGAAATTTTTCTAACCATTCTCTTTTGTTGAGGATGAAACACTTGCACCCAAATACACGAAAGTAATTGACACTTTGCTTGTTCCCGGTTAGGAGCTCATATGGAGTCTTTTCCAATATTGTGTGGAGGAAGAGCCGGTTTGATGCATGGCATGCGGTATTGACAGCCTCTGCCCAAAAACTATGTCGTGACTTGTATTCATCCAACATGGACCTTGCCATCTCCACAAGTGTACGGTTCTTCCTTTCGGCAACACCATTTTGTTGAGGCGCGTATGGTGCGGAATAGTGATGCCCAATTCCTTCATCACTAAGAAATCCTTCCAAGGTGTAGTTCTTGAACTCGGAGCCATTATCACTTCTTATTGCTAAGATTTCTTTGTCAAACTTGAGTTGTGCTTGCTTGGCAAAGCCAATGAAGGTGATCTTCGTCTCATCCTTGGACTTGAGGAAAAACACCCATGTATATCTTGAGTAATCATCAACAATGACAAGTCCATACTTTTTCCCACAAAGACTATCCCATGAAGGAGGCCCAAAAAGATCCACATGAAGGAGCTCCAAAGGCTTGAAGTAGACACGATATTCTTGGGTGGGTGCTTTGATTGATGTTGCTTCCCAGCTATGCATGCAGTACACACACGATCTGTCTGAAAAGAGACATTGGTTAGTCCAAGAATGTGATTACCCTTGAAGAGATCTTGAAGATTTCTCATGCTGACATGAGCTAGCCGGTGATGCCATAGCCACCCCTTGTTGGCCTTGGCCATTAGACAAGTTGCATGGAATGTGATCTCTTTCGAGAAATCAACCGTGTAAAGGTTGCCATCCAACTCTCCAACAAAGGCCACTTCGAGACTATCTCTCTTCAAGACTTTCACATCCGTTAGTCCAAAGAGTGTATCATAACCAACAGAAACCAATTGGCGAACGGAAAGCAAATGGTATTTAAGGGATTGGACAAGCATGACATTTGCAAGAGACATGTCATTTGTGATAGCCACCTTGCCCAACCCGAGTAACTGTCCTTTTGATCCTCTACCAAACATAATGCTCATAAATGGTTGAATAGCTTCCATGAAATCATAGAGCAATTTGCTATCTCCGGTCATATGATTGGTACATCCACTATCAATCACCCATTTTACTCCACTAGAGAAAGCAATCTACACACAATTATGACTTGGTTAGAGGCACCCATTTTGCAATGGGACCTCTCAATTTAGTCACAAGGGTCTTAGGGACCCAAATAGTATAAAACCAGAATGCATTTCGAGGACCAACAAATTTTGCGTAAACTTTCCATCCTTGGTTAAGAAGTACATAGTATGGAGGCATGAAATCTTTTGGCTTGTTGAGAGAAGGCATGCCCCTTGTGGCCTTCCCACTCACAACCTCTTGTCCCCTTCTCGTACAAATGTTTCTTTTAGAGGAGTGGTGCACTTTTGAGAAGACGTCTTCTTCTTGCTTGTGCTTGGGTCAAACCCGAGCCCCTCTTTAGCAAACACCTCATTGTGTTGGCTCAATACCTCATTAAGGTTCTTTTGTCCTTGAGCACATGTCATGAGACCTTTCTCGAGTTGAGCCTTGAGAAAGCGATTCTCCTCAAGAAAAGATGCTAGGTCACCACTATAGTTAGCAGTACAAGCATCAACATTTAATAGGAGAAGAGTAAGCCTTGTCTAGAGTTTCAAGATAAGTAAACTTGAGCGTCTCAAAACTCTTTGTAAGAAGAGTGAGCTCTTCTTCCTTAGTCTTGAGGGACACAGATAGAAGCTCACAATCCTTAGAGAGAGAAGCATAAGACTTCACAAGCTTACTTTTATCACTCATCAACTCCTTGCAAGAGTCCTTAGCCTTTTCAAAGAGGCGAGTTCCTTAGCATGAACATCAATGTTTGCATCAATGCTCAAGCATAATTCATCTTTTCGTGTTTCCTCATATTGGAATTTTCGCTCAAGGATTTCATATTTTTCATTTTCCTTAGTGAAGAGGGTTTCGAGTTCCTTAATGGTGATGGTGTGCTTACTCACCACCTCCATAAGGATACGAAACATAGTGAGCTTCTTTCCATTGAGGGATCACATGAACTTATTTAGTTTAGCAAGCATAGGATCTTCTATATCATCATCATAACTATCCTCTGCGGCAAGATACTCATCACTAGGAGTAGAAGGAGTGAAAAGAGGAGGGTTTGATCGTGGGGTTACCTTGACCTTGTTAGGAGAGTTTTGGTCCTCTCCATCTTCTACCATGGCCTTTGCCATTAGGCACTTGTGAGCGTTGCCCTTGTATTCTTTCATATAGTTGTAGGTGACAACATCACCACTCTTGTTGACTAGCCTCAAGGTCTTTTGAGAATCTTGAGCTACTCCGGCAACACCACTAACATCATCCGGATCGGATTCTTCATGAGCAACCATTGCTTTCCCATATCTCTTCTTGAGCTTGGAGTTTAAAGGATTTGGCAACTTCTTATTGGGAACAGTCTTGGGAAACCTTGGTTTATCTTCTCTCTTCTCATAAGGGCAATCGTCGGAGAAGTGGTTGGCTTTTTCACAGTTGTAGCATTTTCTCACTTTCTTCTTCTGGAATCTTCCCTTGAATTTTCTCGCGCTAAACTTCTTGATAAAGAGGGCAATGTCTTCATATGAAGGAATCTCATCGGAGTCAATCTCATCACCATCTTCATCCTTATCTTCTTCTTCTTCTTCTTCTTCACTTTGCTCTTGTTCATATACATGCTTGGCCTTCAACGCAAGATTGATTTTTGATGTTGAGGTACCATGCATGGCAAGATGTTATGTAGCATTTGGCTTTGACTCTTCAAATAGTTGAAAAGTGGATATGATGTCATCCGAAGTCATTTCCTTGAATCCATGGCGTTGCCTTATGTCCCACACCATTTGGTGGTGATGCGGTGCAAGAGCATGAAGCAACTTGTCCACAAGAAATCGCTTAGTCAAGTTGAATCTATTTTGTGTCTTGTCACAATCACAAGACTCGATGTCGGCGGTGAGAGTCATGAGACGTTCAAGGAGATGCTTGGGGGATTCACCCTTCTCCATACAGAAGTTCTGCAATTGACCCTTGGCAATTTCATATTGAGCAAGCCAGAGAGTGGAGGTACCGGTCTTGGTCCTCACAATGCCATCCCAAAATTCCTTGGCACTTGTGATGTGTATGTATGGTATCCTTTGCTTGTCAGTCATACCTCTCCTTATGCACATGGTTGCTGTGTCATTGAGATTCTTGTCATATATTTCTCTTGGTGTAAGATTCTTTGGGTCAACAACTTTGTAGCCATACTCCAAGATATCCAACATCTCATCATTTCCATATCGAAGATGATCCTGCATAGCAACTCTCCACAAAGCAAAATCGATAGTGTCATCAAGTAAAGGAGGTTTGCCTTGAGGGTTATACTTTGGTTTCTCTATTTGAGGTCTTGCATAAAGCCAAGGAACACTAGAGTGATCATTACTAGGAGGTTGTTGGCCAAGTGAAGGAGTAGGCACAGTTGGCCTCGAGGCCGCACAACCCGAAAGTGGTGCAAGCATCGTGGTTAATGTGGCTAATCTCATTTGGAACAAGGCCTCAAGAGAAGCATCATGCTCCTCCTTTTGCTTAGCAAGGGCCCGTTCCAGATCCTCAGAAGTAAAGGACTTGACTTTCGCAGAAGCCTTGCCCTTATCCTTTAGATCTGCAACAAGGGGAGTCCCATCGGGGTTCATCTCGCTCTAGGGCGGTTAAGCCACAAGAATAGAGCACGAGGCTCTGATACTAATTGAAAGGATCGAGATGGACCTAGGGGGGTGAATAGGTACAATTACAAATTTTAATTGTTACTTAGCAATTTTAGGCAATAATGCGGAATATGAAATTTAGCCAAACAAATGCAAGTAAGATGGTAAGAGCTAAGCAAGGTAAACAAGTAACACAAGTAAGTGAGAGAGCAAACACAATATGATATAAGTAAGCCTATGAGACAAGTAACCACAAGTAGGAAGTTAGGGTTAGGGATAACCGCAACTCCGAGAGACGAGGATGTATGCCGATATTCACTTCCTTGGAGGGAAGCTACGTCACCGTTAGAGAGGTGGATGTTACCACGAAGGCACACTACTGCAGGATGCTGCTAACGCGACACTACAATCAGAGAACCTTCCAGAAACTGTGTGCGATGTAATAATCGCAAACAGTGGTGTATGAAAACTGTCAAAAATATATAAAACATTTGTGATGACGGATGCATCAAACACGGTTCAGATTTTAGTTGCGTGTGCGATGAAGGGCATACGGTTCAGTTCAATTAACTGTTTGCGATGAGGAGGAACAAAAGAAACGGGTAGCCAGATGAAGGCGTGTGCGATACACAACATACAGTTCACTCGGATGAACTATTTGTGATTAGGCAACATAGAAGAAATGGGCAGCCAGATGAAGGTGTGTGCAATATACAACATACGGTTCACTCGGATGAACTATTTGTGATTAGGCAACACAAAAGAAACGGTTAGCCAGATCAAGGTGTGTGCGATATACACATGCGGTTCACTCGGCCCTTGTCGTCAGTGTGTGACCTCTGTGGCAACCGTTTGCTCCCCAGGCGCCTCTTCGTGTACCGTGGCAACTGTCCACCTACTCTTCGCCTTTCCCTCTCGATTTGGAACTGCTATCGCACACTCTTCCTCCCTCCTCCATTTGCCTTCACCCTTCCTTCTGCCATTGTCCGATCGTCTTCTCCATGGAGGGAACATGCCAGAAACAACCCCGTTGTTCTTGCCCCGATTTGAATGATGACGCGGTGGAGGAACTCATTGATCGGTGCAACGTCATCACCTCGGCTAGCATGGCAGGCTCGTTCAAGACCATTCGCGACTCAACTAATAACATCATTACAAGGAACCCAAGGTTCCAGGAGCGGTTTGATCTCCTCTATCTTCTTCGTCGTGACCCTGCTGACTGGCGCGGGGACGAGGGAAGCCCCGCCTTGTGTAAGTTTATGTCGCTTGATAATGATACGTATGATGTTTGTTGGGGAACGCAATAATTTCAAAAAAATTCCTACACACACACAATATCCATCTAGGTGATGCATAACAACAAGAGGGGAGAGTGTTATCCACGTACCCTCGTAGACCGTAAGCGGAAGCGTTATGACAACGCGGTTGATGTAGTCGTTGTTGGGTTCTATGGTAGGGTGCGTTGACTGCAAATTAAAATTTTCATACACGCAGAACAACCAAGAACATGCTACGGGAGATGGATCACAGTTCGTTACCACTAGACGCGCAGTGTCGTGCAGCGGAGGAAGAGTTGGGGCAGCGCGTTCGCGTGGATCGTCTCCTCCTCGTCCGATCTCCCTCGTACAGGTTCGCCAGAGCGGCACAAGTGCACCGCCTCTAACGGTATCCACGCGTGCAAGAGGAACATCGTGCGGCGGACTGCTAGGTCCGATCACACAACCGGCGGCGAGTGGAGGTGTCTATTCACAACACATGCAAACCCTAGTGACAGCGCCGAAGCGATCAACCTCCATGAGTTTGCCGCACCCCACTTTATATAGGCGTCCATCGTGGGCTCAATACTTGGGCCTCGCACAGACCCTAAAGCCCATAAGACTACTCGGCCACAATCCGAATACAGCTCGGATCACATCCGACAAGTGTCCTCGGATCCGACCTCGTAGGTTCCTTCCCTTAAGCGCGCGAACCCTTAGGTTCAAGCCGGCTTGGTCACAGTTCGGATCACCTCCGGACTACATGGCTAGTAACAGCCTCTAGCAAGGCATGCCAACCACCAAGCAGATGTTGAAGCTGGTTAGGTGAACCTGAACATCACACTTCCATTCCTTTTGCTACACGATATATGTTGTCGGGCTCAAGGCGAGTCCGTCATCCTTGTGCTAGCCCGACCTCTTTCTCATTCCAGTGATGCCGACCACAAACCAGATTATCTCATAATCCTCGTCCCATGGCCATGCTTATCCTGGTTGGATCACACGAGGGGCCTAGAGTATATCTCTCCTGATCGGAGGGGCAAATCCCATCATGCTCGACCATGTCTCGCAGCATGGGTCTGGACAAGCCCGAAACCTACCTTTGTAACTACCCAGTCATGGAGTAGCGATTGGTTGGCCCAAAGCAAGTCTGTTACCATCCCGAGTATATGCGCCAGCTCAAGTCTTAGGACATAGAACGTATGTTGTACTAGTGACTCACAGATGACATATCGCTGCGTCTCATAGTTGGGTCTGTCCGACTCGGACCTTATCTCAACTAGGATCCGACTACGTCGAATCCGACCGGATCCTTTTGAGTCCATATTATCCAGTTAGCATCCAATGCCCCATGGCTAGTGAGACCAAGCCATCGACCGTGTCATATGCTAGTCTAGATGGCTGTGTGTCCACACAGCCCTTTCGACTAGGGACCTTTTAGGATGTTCATCATACAATGCATAGTCCCACAAACAAGTCACGTACTTGCTGATACACATCATTGATAATGTCCAAGGACTATCTTTATTCATAAACACATAGGAAGTATCATCATACAAGTGTCAGGACCCCGATTCCAAGTCACATCGATCTAGCCGGTAACACCTCATATCACATTGCGGCCTCACGCACGGTATCCCACGGGTGTCGCCTTACCATGGCCCGGGACCATTTGCGCCTTTTGGCTCATGTATATGATAGTGTCGCTAGCATCCATATGACAGAGAACCCGGGCCGACATGGCTAGTCGTGAACCCAAAGCGGCATAGACCTATGGAGACAGGCATACATGAATCACATCGAACATGTCGGTCATCAGCGAGTGAATCCGGGCTGTAGCACTGGGCTAACAGGACTCCGGGGAACCCGGGCTGTAGCAGGCTAGGCAGGACTCCGGATGTCACCGCGTGACATTTCCCCGAAGGGACAGACATAGGAACGAAGTGAAACACATGCCGGCCAGTCAAGTGTTCAGAGCAGTAGTGCTGGGCTAGCAGGACTCCGGTGAACCGGGCTGTAGCGGACTACTATCGCTCAGGAAGCACTAGACTACATTTCCCCATATGAGAGGCTGCCAAGGATAAACAACTAGATTGTCGGATCCCGCTCATACCGAGCATTTCAATCATACACACAATATGCCCGATATGAGTGCATACAACATGGCATCACAACAAAACTCTACAACTCAAGCACTTTATTTAAAGGCTCCAGAGAGCCATACATAACATGTTCATACAGGTAGGGGTCACACGACCCGACACTCAAGTCATACAATCATACAAGCACATGCGGAAGCAACTAGTCTGAGTACAGACACTAGAAAGAAAGAAGGCTTCTTGAAGCCTGTCTATCTACATAGGGCCCTCCATGGCCAGGATCACCACCTGGGTGGCTAGTCACTCGTCGACATCAAGGTCTACGTAGAACCCATCGGAGGGGGCGGTGTTGTTGTCTGAAAAAAGTAATTAAGCAAACATGAGTACAAAGGTACTCAGCAAGTCTTACATCATAACCTACCATACATGCTTATTCTCAAGAAGGTGGTGGAGTTATTGCAGCAAGCTAGCTTTGACTCTTGGCTAAGCTATCCTACGAGACTCCACTAGTAAAATAGTTTTCGCACACGAGTCCACTACTCACCAACACAATACTCCACCGGGGATCCTCCCTCGTCATCCTACGAGAGGGCCATCCTCGGTACTCACACTTATCTTGAGTCTTTTAGCAGTATCCATTAACTTGTTTATGAACTGTATAGGCAACGAAGTAGTCCTTTACCGCGGACACGGCTATTCAAATAGTTTTATACCCTACAGGGGTGTACTTCATCACACATGTTTTCACCACTTAGCGTCTGCACACAACATGTGCTCGGCAGACTTCAAGCGAAAACCGATGTGGGTGTAGACCATGACCTGACTAACCGCACAAGTCTCTAGTCCAGGTTTATCGCCTATTCAGGTTCCATCCGCAAGGAAATCTGGCCGGGGTGTCCTCAACGGCCCCAAACGATGTGTACGGTGTTGTAGATTACCGACCTGTCAACTTGGTCACCATCAAGAACAAGTATCCGCTTCCCAGGATCAACGATCTGTACGATCAGCTCGCTGGATCCTCGGTATTTTCCAAGATGGATTTGAGGTTGGGCTACCACCAAATGAAAATCAGAAATGGGGACATTCCCAAAACGGCCTTTGTTACTCGTTATGGCCAATACAAGTACACCATTATGTCCTTCGGTCTAACCAATGCCCCAGCCACCTTCTCTCGGTTAATGAACTCGGTCTTCATGGAGTATTTGGATAAATTCGTCATAGTATACCTCGATGACATACTCATCTACTCCAAGAATGAAGAGGAACATGCCGAACATCTAAGGCGGGTATTGATGAAACTTCGATAGCATCGCCATTATGCCAAATTCTCCAAGTGTGAATTTTGGTTGCCAGAAGTGACCTATCTAGGCCATGTAATCTCTGGTAAGGGTATTGTTGTCAATCCCGAGCGAGTTCAAGCCGTCCTTGATTGGACTCCACCTGAGACGGTCAAGCAAGTTTGGAGCTTCCTTGGCTTAGCGAGCTATTGCCGCCGCTTCGTCGAGAATTTCTCCAAGGTTGCTAAACCTCTAACTGAACTCCTCAAGAAAGATAAAAAGTTCGAGTGGACCCCACAGTGCGAGTTCAGCTTTCAGGAACTGAAAAGACGCCTGACATCTGCTCCCGTACTGGTACCACCAGATTTCTCCAAGGACTTTATTATCTATTGCGACGCATCGCGACAAGGACTAGGTTGCATACTCATGCAAGATCATCAGGTAATTGCCTATGCTTCACGGCAATTACACCCACATGAGGAAAATTATCCCACACATGATCTAGAGCTTGCAGCTGTAGTCCATGCACTCAAAACTTGGCGACATTACCTCCTCGGTAATCATTGCGAGATCTTCACCGATCACCAAAGTTTGAAATATATCTTCACCCAACCGGATTTGAATCTCAGGCAAAGACGTTGGGTCGAGTTGATCTCGGATTACGACTTAGGAATAACTTACACCCCGGGCAAAGCCAATGTCATGGCTGATGCACTAAGTCGTAAGTCCTATTGTAACAACCTGATGTTACAACAAAGTCAACCACTTCTCCATGAGGAATTTCGTAAGCTTAATCTTCACATTGTTCCTCGAGGATTTCTATCCACCCTGGTGGTGAAGCCTAACCTTACGGATCAAATCATAGCTGCCCAGAAGCGTGATAAGGGCATATTCCGAATTAAGGAAAACATTGCTAGCGGAGTTGCTAAATGTTTTTCCATGGATGAGCGAGGTGTTGTCTTCTTCGAGAACTGCTTGGTGGTTCCCAAGAAACAACATCTACGCCAGTTGATTCTCAAGGAAGCTCATGACTCCCCTCTCACCATTCATCCCGGTAGTACCAAGATGTATCAAGACCTACGCCAGAGGTTTTGGTGGACTAGGATGAAGAGAGAAATTGCTCAATACATTGCTAGCTGCAACGTCTGTCGTCGTGTTAAAGCAGAGCATCAATGGCCTGCTGGCACCCTTCAACCTTTGGCTATTCCTGAGTGGAAATGGGATAAAATCAGTATGGATTCCATTACTGGGTTTCCCAGGACCAAGAGAGGGAATAATGCCATCTTCGTCGTGATCGACCGTCTTTCCAAAGTTGCCCACTTTCTACCTGTTTGTGAGAGTATCACCGCTAGCCAGCTAGCTGATTTATATATCTCCCGAATAGCATCTCTTCATGGTGTTCCATTGGAAATTAACTCAGACCGTGGGAGTCTCTTCACCTCTCGATTTTGGGAAAGTTTCCAAAATGCTATGGGAACTCGCCTCTCTTTTAGCACCGCCTTCCATCCTCAATCAAGTGGTCAAGTAGAGCGAGTCAATCAAATTCTGGAAGATATGCTTCGAGCTTCTGTCATCTCGTTCAGAATGGGTTGGGAGAAATGCCTTCCATTCGCGGAGTTTGCTTATAACAATAGTCATCAAGCTAGCTTGGGCAAAGCTCCTTTCGAAGTTCTCTATGGACGAAAATGTCGAACGCCTCTTAACTGGTCAGAAACCGGGGAAAGACAACTCTTTGGCCCGGATATGATTCAGGAAGCAGAAGAACAGGTTCGCGTTATTCGTGAGAAATTGAAAACAGCCCAATCTCGTCAAAAGAGCCAATATAATCGTAAACTTAGACTCATGACTTATGAAGTCGGCGAGAAGGCTTACCTTCGGGTTACTCCATTAAAGGGAACCCATCGTTTCGGTATCAAAGGCAAATTGGCTCCTCGTTACATTGGACCCTTTCGCATTCTTGCCAAACGAGGAGAAGTTGCCTACCAATTGGAACTACCTTCGCATCTTTCCAGAGTTCACGATGTCTTCCACGTTTCACAACCCAGGCGTTGCTTCGCGGATCCTATCCGTGGAGTGGACCACGAAACGCTTGATCTACAAGATAACCTCTCATATCGGGAATATCCCGTTCGTATCCTTGATCAAGCCGAGCGTACCACTCGATGCCATAATATCAAGTTTCTCAAGGTTCAATGGTCACACCATTCCGAGAAAGAAGCCACTTGGGAAAGGGAGGATCGTCTTCGACTCGAGTACCCCACCTTCTTCCCGGAGGATCCTAAATCTCGGGACGAGATTCTTTTGAGCGGGGGCGAGTTGTCACATCCCTGTGTTAGTCATGCATTAGGATTGGTTGAACATGTGCATCATGTTTAAATTCCTAGAAAACTGAAATGGGGATGACAGAACCCCCAGCACCCCCATGGAACAACTAGGGTTTACAAAAAACTTTTTCAATGAACCTGAAATGCCCTTCTAAAAAGCCCACCCTTTTTGTTTTGGGTTAAAACCTTTGACAAAAATGGTGCACATTTTTCTAGGACATCTTAAGGTCATTGGATTAATTCTTATAGTATTTGCATTTGGGCATTTAAATGCTATAAAATATTTTAAATGCTCAAATAATCATAAACTAAAATGTTTGCTGTTGGATATATTCTAAGCAGTAGCCATGATTAATTTTATGATTTTTGGAAATGCCCTGGCATTTTTAATAAAGCCCTGAAGTTACAGAAATAATAGAATAAATGAAAAACAGAAAAAGAGAGAGAGAGAACATAGACTTACCTGGCGTAGCCCACCTAGCCCACCAGCCGGCCCACCTAGCTGGCCCGGCCCAGCAGCCGCTCCACGCAGCTGCTTCGCCTAGCCAGCGAGGCGAGCAGGTGCTCGGCGGCGAGCACAGGAGCTCGCCACGCCACCTTCCTGCTTCCCTGCTTCACCTAGCCACTGCCTCGACGCCGCGAATGCCTCCACGTCGTGCACCGAAGCCCCTGGACATGCTCATTCGTCCCCAACGCCTCTCCCTCGCCGTTCCCCACCATGGCCGACGCCCCTACCGCCGCACCGTCGTCGTAGCCGCGCCCTCCGTCGTCCTCGCGTCGTGCCATCGTGTCCACGAGCTCCGCCATCGTCGACTACATCGAGCAGGCCGAGCCCCGAGCGCTCGCCCGCTCTAGAATCGCCCTGACCCCGTCTTCCCCAACTCCGTCCACCGGAGATCCCCTTCACCGTCCCCGCCGCATCAGCTCGTCCCTGACCTCGCTGACTGCCTCGACTTGACCCCCGTGAGCTCAGCCACCTCCCCACCCTCTCCGTTCCCTCTCTCGAGCCCCGTAGCGACTGCACGTAGCTCACCCGCACGCGCCGTTGCGGAGCTCATCGCCGACGATGCTCCAGCCACCCAATGGCTGCGCCACCCTGTCCACTAGCCTTACCGCACCCCTAGGAGCTCAACACACTAAACCACGCGCCTCTCCGTGCCCCCTAGCGACTAGTTCGACCTCACTCGAGCTCCGGCCGCCGCCAAACTCATCGCCGGCGTCGTTTCCAGCCACCCCAGCTCCACCCACTGCCACCACTCGATGCGGCTCACTCCCCGCATCACGTAGATGGTCTCCGTCGTCCTTTTGGTCGTCGGAGTGCAAAACCCGCGCTGCTCCGCCGCGTCTGGCCTCGCCGGCGGCTAAACACCGGCGAGTTTGACCCTGTTTGACCCTGTGTGGGCCCAGGTTGACTTCCCCCTGAGTCTATGATAGGTGGGGCCAGCCTGTTAATTAGTTTAGGATTAGTGTTAACTAATTTTAATTAGTTTAGTCACTGACATGTGGGCCCAGGCCCTACTGACAGTTAATTAGTACTAACTTAATCCTGTTAATTAGCTGAAACACTGACAGACAGGGCCCACCAGTCAGGTTTGACTGGCCCTGGTGCCTTTGACTCGCTGATGTCATCCTGACGCAATGCTGACGCAGTAAATCCTTTCTGGATTTATTCTTTAATAGGAAATTCCAGAAAATAGCCGAAACTTCTAAAAATCATAGAAAATCAACCATAGCTCCAAATCAAACAATTTATATATGAAAAATGATCAGAAAAATTCAATCTATCCATCTGCAATGGTTTCATGCATGACAAAACAAGATAACCTTGCTGTTTAATTAAAATAAGATAATGCACTAATAAGGCTAAGTTAAATGAACTATCATTTGAATCTTTGATTCAAATGGGTTCATTCCTTTCTGTTTTAACTTGCATTAGGCCAAGACACATTCATTTTGCCATGTCATAGCATGCATCATATTGTTGCATATTGTCATGTGTTGATTATGTTCGGTGTGTCTTTCGTGGTAGGTTCTGCCTCCGAGGATAACCCCGAGTATCCGTCTGAAGGGCAATACCCTACTACCACTACATCAGGCAAGCAACCCATTGATCATTCCGATACAAACCCATGTTCTCACTTCTGCTCTTGTTTACTGCATTAAGACAACGTGATTCAAACTGCTGTGTGCTACGGTAGGTGAACCCTTATCCTCTGCATGACCTGTCATTGCCACAGTAACTAGATGAAACCCACTAGCATGTGTAGGAGTTGATTGAGCCATGTATGTGTTTCCTACCTTGCTATGCCTCCTATGCTTAGAGTTGTGTCAGGTCTGGTTCATCTGGGTGATGGGCTAGAGTGAAATGATTATGTCGGTAATGTGAGGGATGTGTTGAACATGATTTGGTAAAGGTATCGATGGGAGGCCATGTAGGAGTACATGGTGGGTTGTTTCATTGAGGCCGTCCATAAGAACTGAGATCTATATGCGTGATTTAAGATTCAACTACTACCACACATTGGGCCCTGAAATATGACCCCGCTCGACTCACTGACCCCTCTCGCCCTCTGTCCAGGAGTTGCAACTAGTTTCTGGTGTTTGTAGGTTATGTGTTGGCGGCCGTGTGTAGCGCTGACCCTAGGGGTGGGCTATGATGCGGTAGATACACTGTGGCCGGGTATGCCGGACGCCCGTTTGGCGTCTCGGGACCCTGTACACATCGTTTGGGGCCGTTGAGGACACCCCGGCCGGATTTCCTTGCGGATGGAACTTGAATAGGCGATAAACCTGGACTAGAGACTTGTGCGGTTAGTCAGGTCATGGTCTACACCCACGTCGGTTTTCGCTTGAAGTCTGCCGAGCACATGTCGTTTTGGGAATGTCCCCGTTTCTGATTTTGATTTGGTGGTAGCCCAACCTCAAATCCATCTTGGAAAAGACTGAGGATCCAGCGAGCTGATCGTACAGATCGTTGATCCTGGGAAGTGGATACTTGTTCTTGATGGTGACCAAGTTGACAGGTCGGTAATCTACAACCATTCGATCCATTCCATCCTTCTTCTTGACGAAGAGGACGGGGCAAGCCCAAGGAGGGGAACTAGGACGGATGAAACCCTTTTTCATGGACTCATCGAGTTGGTTCTTAAGCTCGGCTAGTTCTAAGGGTGCTATCTTATAGGGTCTTCTAGAAATTTGAACGGTTCCTGGAACAAGGTCTATCACAAACTCGACATCCCTGTTAGGTGGAACACCTGGCAGTTCTTCTGGAAAGACATCCGGAAAGTCTCGGACTACCGGAACATCCTCAAGGTCTGGAAGGGGGTTGGCATTTAGGGAGTGAAGCTGGCGCTTGGCCACTCGAGTTAAGACATTGACTGTCTTGCCCGACGGGTGAGTAAGTTGAACGGTTCTAGTGGCACAATCAATCTTAGCATAATGAGCTGACATCCAGTCCATACCCAAGATGATGTTTATGTCGGAGGACTTGAGAGCTATTAAGGATGCAAGGAAGACAAGTCTATTGACAAGAATTTCGTTCCCATGGCTTACTCTAGAAGTTTGCCATCTAGAGCCAGGGGTTTGAATTTCCATGGTAGTGGGCATGTCACAGAATGTCGTGTTATGCAATCGAGCATAGTTCTCGGATATGAATGAATGGGATGCTCCAGTATCGAAAAGAACAGATGCCGGATGGCAATTAACAAGGAGCATACCAAGGACGACGTTAGGATCCTCATGAGCCTCCTCGGCTGAAACATAGTTGACATGGCCACGTGCAGTGGTGACCCGCTTGGCGTAGATTGTCTTTCCCGCTGGCTTACCACGACCAACGGACTTTCCAGACTAATTGGGGTTGTTGTTCTGAGGACACTCTCGGCTATAATGACCCGACTCTTCACACTTGAAACATGTCACAACATTGGGGCGTGGAGCAGCATTCGCAGCGGGGCCACCATAGGGCTTGGACGGTGCAAACTGCTGGTTGGGACGAGGCGCCTCAAAGGATGGCCTTGGAATGAACCTGGGTGGCAGTGCCGTGCTTGGAATCCACACCTGACGCTTCTGAGATCCAGAGCCGGATGAAGAGCCAAAATCACGAGAGTGCTTGCGTGAAGCTTCATAATCAGACTGGCCTGTCTCAGCACTGATGGCTTTATTGACCAACTTCTGAAAGGAGGTGCACTCGTGCAGACGAAGATCGCGGCGAAGCTCAGGGCTAAGTCCCTTGCGGAACCTTGCCTGCTTCTTAGCGTCGGTGGATACCTCTTCAGGAGCATATCGTGCCAGATTCCCAAATTGATGACTATATGCATCCACAGTCAGCCTTCCTTGGGTGAAATTGCAGAACTCTTCCCTCTTGCGATCTATGAGACCTTTCGGAATGTGATGCTCACGGCAAGCCTCACTGAATTCAGCCCAAGTAGTGATTTGGCCAACCGGGCGCATAGCTTCAAAATTTTCCCACCAAAGGCTAGCAGGGCCTTCGAGGTGATAGGCAGCATAAGTAACCTTATCAACTTCGGCTACGCTGGCAGAACGTAGCTTGTGGGTGATGCTGCGAAGCTAGTCATCCGCATCGAGAGGCTCGACGGAATGGTTAAACTTTGGCGGGTACAGCTTGATAAAGTCATTGATTGACACCAAGTCATTTCGCTGATGGCGTGCAGTGTTCTGCTCAATCCACTCCAGCAAGCGGTTAGTCTCACGCTTGTTTCTTTCCGCCTCCAGCATCACTTCGGCCAGAGAAGGCGGGTGAGGCAGATTTTCACCCCTAACTGCACTGGCTTCCCCCTGCTCCGGGGCAGCAGGGTTGCTGCGGGTGTTGACCATCCTAGGAGAAAACAAGACAACGGTTTAGATAAGGATGGCACAAACTTAGCAAGGAAGTGCAGAATGTAATGAATAACACGGAATGCAGAGATGTTCATCCGTATGTCATGGTAATATAGAACTGCCATATATATACCAACGGTCATACATACCATACATAGTTTAGTACAAGCCCAGGCTATAGTACAACTATGATGAAAGACGTTACGTCTCATTGGAGGCATTCCAAGCTCCTATACATTATTTGTCTACATCTCCGGAATTGATTACACACAAAGTCATATTCCACAAGTCATGCAGGACAGTGGGGATACAGCTATTACAATACTAGTGATACTACTACTAACTCAGACAGCTCCGTAGTAGTCCTCATAGAAGTCACCTCCATAGCCTGGAAGTTCAACGTGATCATCCGGGAATAGACGGTCCTGAGGAGCTTGTGGACCAAAGGGGCTAGGATGAGGTCTGGGACCAACAAACCGAGACAAAGTGGCCCAATGATCAGCACGGGTGTTGAAAAGCTCCAGTCTCAAGGCCCGATTCTCTTGGTCCTTATCCTCGAGCATCTCGGCAGTGGTACGCGTTAGTGAGTCCTCCTGAGTGGAGTCAGCATAGATAGCCTGGAGATACCCTTGCGCTCCCGGAAGTGAAGCTGGCATATAACAGAAGTCGGTGTTCCAAAGCAGGCCAGTCCGGACTCGCATGATGGTCATCATGGAATAGGCAGCATCCTGCACAACCATCTCAACAGTAACCCCGAGTCCATAGGAACAGTGGAGGGGCTCGGTAGATCCAGGATAAGAAGTAAATATCCTGACGGTGCAGAAATATTGGCTTTGATTAAAGTCTCGGAATTGCTCTTCGACAGTGTATTTGGGATACCAATGGTAACCCGTCTCGATCATTACCCAGACTAACATAGCAGTATGACCGGGCACATCGAGGCACCGGGTCAGGCGAACCACTTGGTTTTGAGCACGAGTGGCCATCTGAAAGCACAACCACAATGCAAAGACATTAGAATTTCTAGGGAAAATTGGACAACATAACAACTGTAAATGCCCAGAAAAAGATTTGAGACATCCACAACAGTTGCAATACCACTCAACAACATCATATCAAGGTTCTGATTCAACTGGCAACATACTAAAAGTAGTAGAAACTGTACTGAGGCTTGTAACAACAATCCTATAAGCTACTACAGATTAGTAACACGTGAACTTGATAGAAGAAGAGAGCCTAGTCCTTAACCCACGTTGAATGAGAAGAGAATGACTCAGATCAGAGGGCATAAGGTAGAGGAGTAAAAGAGCCTTACGTTCCCTCCCACAATCAATTCCACTACATATAACTAAAGCATTTCTAGACTCGACATCGACCAGTTTGGCTCAACGAACCTACAGGCAGTCCGGCTCTGATGCCAACACTGTCAGGACCCTGATTCCAAGTCACACCGATCTAGCCGGTAACACCTCATATCACATTGCGGCCTCACGGACGGTATCCCACGGGTGTCGCCTTACCATAGCCCGGAACCGTTTGCGCCTTTTGGCTCACGTATATGATAGTGTTGCTAGCATCCATATGACAGAGAACCCGGGCCGACATGGCTAGTCATGAACCCAAAGCGGCACAGACCTATGGACACAGGCATACGTGAATCACATCGAACATGTCGGTCATCAGCGAGTGAATTCGGGCTGTAGCACTGGGCTAACAGGACTCTGGGAACCCGGGCTGTAGCAGGCTAGGAAGGACTCCGGATGTCACCGCGTGACATTTCCCTAAAGGGACAGACATAGGAACGAAGTGAAACACATGCCGGCCAGTCAAGTGTTCAGAGCAGTAGTGCTGGGCTAGCAGGACTCCGGTGAACCAGGCTGTAGCGGACTACTATCGCTCAGGAAGCACTAGACTACATTTCCCCATATGAGAGGCTGCCAAGGATAAACAACTAGATTGTCGGATCCCGCTCATACCGAGCATTTCAATCATACACACAATATGCCCGATATGAGTGCATACAACATGGCATCACAACAAAACTCTACAACTCAAGTACTTTATTTAAAGGCTCCAGAGAGCCATATATAACATGTTCATACAGGTAGGGGTCACACGACCCGACACTCAAGTCATACAATCATACAAGCACATGCGGAAGCAACTAGTCTGAGTACAGACACTAGAAAGAAAGAAGGCTTCTCGAAGCCTGTCTATCTACATAGGGCCCTCCATGGCCAGGATCACCACCTGGGTGGCTAGTCACTCGTCGACATCAAGGTCTACGTAGAACCCATCGTAGGGGGCGGTGTTGTCGTCTGAAAATAGTAATTAAGCAAACATGAGTACAAAGGTACTCAGCAAGTCTTACATCAGAACCTACCATACATGCTTATTCTCAAGAACGTGGTGGAGTTATTGCAGCAAGCCAGCTTTGACTCTTGGCTAAGCTATCCTACGAGACTCCACTAGTAAAATAGTTTTCGCACACGAGTCCACTACTCACCAACACAATACTCCACCGGGGATCCTCCCTCGTCATCCTACGAGAGGGCCATCCTCGGTACTCACACTTATCTTGAGTCTTTTAGTAGTATCCATTAACTTGTCTATGAACTGTATAGGCAACGAAGTAGTCCTTTACCGCGGACACGGATATTCGAATAGTTTTATACCCTGCAGGGGTGTACTTCATCACACATGTTTTCACCACTTAGCGTCTGCACACGACATGTGCTCGGCAGACTTCAAGCGAAAACTGACGTGGGTGTAGACCACGACCTGACTAACCGCACAAGTCTCTAGTCCAGGTTTATCGCCTATTCAGGTTCCATCCGCAAGGAAATCCGGCCGGGGTGTCCTCAGCGGCCCCAAACGATGTGTACAGGGTCCCGAGACGCCAAATGGGCCCCCGACATACCCGGCCACA
This sequence comes from Triticum aestivum, assembly GCF_018294505.1. Classification (NCBI taxonomy): domain Eukaryota; kingdom Viridiplantae; phylum Streptophyta; class Magnoliopsida; order Poales; family Poaceae; genus Triticum; species Triticum aestivum. The sequence continues at coordinate 223,495,963 of NC_057794.1, read as the reverse complement.
GTGTATCTACTGCATCATAGCCCACCCCTAGGGTCAACACTACGCACGGCCGCCAACACATAACCTACAAACACCAGAAACTAGTTGCAACTCCTGGACAGAGGGTGAGAGGGGTCAGTGAGTCGAGCGGGGTCATATTTCAGGGCCCAATGTGTGGTAGTAGCTGAGTCTTAAATCACGCATATAGATCTCAGTTCTTATGGATGGCCTCAATGAAACAACCCACCATGTACTCCTACATGGCCTCCCGTCGATACCTTTACCAAATCATGTTCAACACATCCCTCACATTACCGACATAATCATTTCACTCTAGCCCATCACCCAGATGAACCAGACCTGACACAACTCTAAGCATAGCAGGCATAGCAAGGTAGGAAACACATACATGGCTCAATCAACTCCTACACATGCTAGTGGGTTTCATCTAGTTACTGTGGCAATGACAGGTCATGCAGAGGATAAGGGTTCAACTACCGTAGCACACAATAGTTTGAATCGCGTTGTCTTAATGTAGTAAACAAGAGTAGAAGCGAGAACATGGGTTTGTATCGGAATGATCAATGGGTTGCTTGCCTGATGTAGTGGTAGTAGGGTACTGCCCTTCAGACGGATACTCGGGGTTATCCTCGGAGGCAGAACCTACCACGAAAGACACACCGAACATAATCATCACATGACAATATGCAAAAATATGATGCATGCTATGACATGGCAAAATGAATGTGTCTTGGCCTAATGCAAGTTAAAACAGAAAGGAATGAGCCCATTTGAATCAAAGATTCAAATGATAGTTCATTTAACTTAGCCTTATTAGTGCATTATCTTATTTTGCCTAAACAGCAAGTTTATCTTGTTTTATCATGCATGAAACCATTACAGATGGATAGATTGAATTTTTCTGATCATTTTTCATATATAAATTGTTTGATTTGGAGCTATGGTTGATTTTCTATGATTTTTAGAAGTTTCGGCTATTTTCTGGAATTTCCTATTAAAGAATAAATCCAGAAAAGGATTTACTGCGTCAGCATTGCGTTAGGATGCATCAGCGAGTCAAAGGCACCAGGGCCAGTCAAACTTGACTGGTGGGCCCTGTCTGTCAGTGTCTCAGCTAATTAACAGGATTAAGTTAGTACTAATTAACTGTCAGTGGGGCCTGGGCCCACATGTCAGTGACTAAACTAATTAAAATTAGTTAACACTAATCCTAAACTAATTCACAGGCTGGCCCCACCTATCATAGACTCAGGGGGAAGTCAACCTGGGCCCACACGGGGTCAAACAGGGTCAAACTCGCCGGTGTTTAGCCGCCGGCGAGGCCAGACGCGGTGGAGCAGCGCGGGTTTTGCACTCCGTCGACCAAAAGGACGGCGGAGACCATCTACGTGATGCGGGGAGTGAGCCGCGTCGAGTGGTGGCAGTGGGTGGAGCTAGGGTGGCCGGAAATGACGCCGGTGACGAGTTTGGCAGCGGTCGGAGCTTGGGTGAGGTCGAACTAGTCGCTAGGGGGCACAGAGAGGCGCGTGGTTTAGTGCGTTCAGCTCCTGGGGGCGCGGTAGGGCTAGTGGATAGGGTGGCGCGGCCATTAGGTGGCCGGAGCCTCGTCGGCGACGAGCTCTGCAGCGGCGCGTGCGGGTGAGCTACGTGCAGTCGCTACGGGGCTCGAGAGAGGGAATAGAGAGGGTGGGGAGGTGGGTGAGCTCACGGGGGTCACGTCGAGGCAGTCGACGAGGTCGGGGACGAGCTGATGCAGCGGGGGCAGTGAAGGGGATCTCCTGTGGCCGGAGTTGGGGAAGACGGGGTCAGGGCGATTCTAGAGCGGACGAGCGCTCGGGGCTCGGCCTGCTCGATGTAGTCAACGATGGCGGAGCTCGTGGACACGATGGCACGGCGCGAGGACGACGGAGAGCGCGGCTACAACGACGATGCGGCGGCAGGGGCGTCGGCCATGGTGGGGAACAACGAGAGAGAGGCGTTGGGGACAAATGAGCGTGTCCAGGGGCTTCAGTGCGCGACGTGGAGGCGTTCGCGGTGTCGAGGCGGTGGCCAGGTGAAGCAGGGAAGCAGGGAGGTGGCGTGGCGAGCTCCTGTGCTCGCCGCCGAGCACCTGCTCGCCTCGCTGGCTAGGCAAAGCAGCTGCGTGGAGCGGCTGCTGGGCTGGGCCAGCTAGGTGGGACGGCTGGTGGGCTAGGTGGGCTGCGCCAGGTAAGTCTCTGTTCTCTCTCTCTTTTTCTGTTTTTCATGTATTCTATTATTTCTGTAACTTTAGGGCTTTATTAAAAATGCGAGGGCATTTCCAAAAATCATAAAATTAATCATGGCTACTGCTTAGAATATATCCAATAGCAAACATTTTAGTTTATGATTATTTGAGCATTTAAAATATTTTATAACATTTAAATGCCCAAATACAAATACTATAAGAATTAATCCAATGACCTTAAGATGTCCTAGAAAAATGTGCACCATTTTTGTCGAAGGTTTTAACCCAAAACAAAAAGGGTGGGCTTTTTAGAAGGGCATTTCAGGTTCATTGAAAAAGTTTTTTGTAAACCCTAGTTGTTCCAGGGGGGTGCTGGGGGTTCTGTCATCCCCATTTCAGTTTTCTGGGAATTTAAACATGATGCACATGTTCAACCAATCCTAATGCATGACTAACACAGGGATGTGACAACATGATAGCCTCTAGGGCATATCTCCAACAATCTCCCACTTGCACTACAGTCAATCAAACAGACATCGAATGCCCATAGCTCTAATGTGCCCCTCATGCTTGGATTGTGGAAGCGACTTAGTCAATGGATCCGCAACATTTGCATTCGTGTGAATTTTGCATAACTCAACATCACCATTCTTTACGATCTTTCGTATCAGGTGATATTTCCGATCTATGTGTCTGGTCTTATGGTGATCCCTCGGCTCCTTAGCTTGTGTGATGGCACCAGAATTATCACAATAAAGGTCCAACGGTTTTACGGAGGTTGGAAAAATACCAAGATCATCCAGAAAGTTCTGAATCCAAACACCTTCCTTTGCAGCTTCACAAGCCGCAATGTATTCAGCTTCTGTGGTAGAATCGGCCACGGTATCTTGCTTGAACTCATCTAGCTCACTGCTCCTCCGTTCATGACATACACGAATCCGGACTGTGATCAACAATCATCTCTGTTGGTTTGGAAACTAGCATCTGCGTAACCCCTTACGACGAGCTTTTCTTCACCTCCATAAACTAGGAACATCTCTTTAGTCCTTTTCAGGTACTTCAAAATAGTCTTTACCGCTGCCTAGTGACTCTCACCTGGGTTGCCCTGGTATCTACTTGTTAGGCTTAGTGCAAAAGCAACATCAGGCCGTGTACATATCATGGCATACATGATGGATCCAATTGCCGAGGCATACGGAATCCGACTCATCCTGCTTCTCTCATCAGATGTCGAAGGACTCTGAGTCTCACTATTAGCCTTATACCATGTGAGACAGGCAAGAACCCTTTCTTGGCCTCACTCATGTTGAACCGCTTCAACACTTTATCTATGTACGTGCTTTGGCTCAAGCCGAGTAGCCTTCACGATCTATCACTATAGATCTTAATGCCTAAAATATACACTGCCTCACCAAGGTCCTTCATTGAAAACTTGCCATTCGATGATTCCTTGACCGAGTTAAGCATCGAAACATCATTCCCGATCAGTAATATGTCATCCACATACAAGATCAAAAACACAATCGAGCTCCCACTTAACTGCTTGTATAAACAAACGTCCTCATCGCTTTTGATGAAACCGAGACCAGTGACGACCTCATCAAAACGAATGTTCCAACTCCGAGATGCTTGCCTCAACCCATAAATGGATCTCTTGAGCTTGCATACTTTACTAGTGCTACTAGTAGGATCGACAAAACCCTCGGGTTGTATCATATACACGTCCTCGGTTAAATTTTGGTGAAGGAAAGCCGTTTTGACATCCATCTGCCATATCTCATAATCAAAATATGCAGCTATAGCTAGTACGATCCTTACCGACTTCAGCTTCGCTACCGGCGAGTAAGTCTGGTTGTAGTCAATTCCTTGAACTTGTCCATAACTAAGGGAGTCCTGGATTAGGGGGTCTCCGGACAGCCGGACTATATCCTTTGGCCGGACTGTTGGACTATGAAGATACAAGATTGAAGACTTCGTCCCGTGTCCGGATGGGACTCTACTTGGCGCGGAAGGCAAGCTAGGCAATACGGATATGTATATCTCCTCCTTTGTAACCGACCTTGTGTAACCCTAGCCCCCTCCGGTGTCTATAAATTGGAGGGTTTTAGTCCGTAGGAAAACATACAATCATACCATAGGCTAGCTTCTAGGTTTAGCCTCTCCGATCTCGTGGTAGATCAACTCTTGTAATACTCATATCATCAAGAATAAATCAAGCAGGACGTATGGTTTTACCTCCATCAAGAGGGCCCGAACCTAGGTAATACATCGTGTTCCCTACCTCTTGTTACCATCCACCTTAGACGCATAGTTCGGGACCCCCTACCCGAGATCCGCCGGTTTTGACACCGACATTGGTGCTTTCATTGAGACTTCCTCTGTGTCATGGCCGTTAGGCTTGATGGCTCCTACGATCATCGATAGCGATGCAGTCTAGGGTGAGAATTTTCTCCCCGGACAGATCTTTGTGTTCGGCGGCTTCGCACTGCGGGCCAACTCGCTTGGCCATCTGGAGCAGATCGAAAGTTACACCCCTGGCCACCAGGTCATGTTTGGAAGCTTAAACTACACGGCCGATATCCGCAGAGACTTGATCTTCGACGGATTCGAGCCCCTGCCTTGTGCGCCACGCAGTCACGATGAGTACGATTTAGCTCTACCATCGGACCGTATTCAGGAGATTGCACCAGCAGCCGCTCCGAGCCTCAATTCGGAGCCAGTTGCGCCATCCATGGACGGGTGGATAGACCCCGTCACGGAGGCCGTATCCTCAGCGGCGATCGAGCCGAATATCGACCTTACCCTTCACGAGAGCCGTGTTGCCAAACTGCTGGATCCTTCTCCGGCCACGGACTCCGAACCGCCTGCGCCCGTTCCTGTCGAATCCGATTGGGCGCCAATCATGGAGTTTACCTCCGCGGATATTTTTCAGCACTCGCCCTTTGGCGACATACTGAACTCATTAAGGTCTCTCTCCTTGTCAGGAGAGTTCTGGCCGAACTACGTCCGACAGGATTGGGATGCGGATGACGAAGAAATTCGCCGCCCAACCACCACCCACTTAGTAGCCACTGTCGATGACTTAACCGACATGCTCGACTTCGACTCCGAAGACATCAACGGTATGGACGACGATGCGGGAGGCGAAGAGGAACCACTTCCCACAAGGCACTGGATGCCAACTTCATCACATGACGTATACATGGTGGACACACCCAAAGAAAATAACGACGAGGAACGAAAGGATGCAGTGAAGGGTGGTTCCCTCGAGAAGTAGTCAAAGCGGCAGCGTAAACGCCGCTTCAAATCCCGCCTCGGCAGAAATAACGATCATATAGACCCAGCGTTAGAGCAGGGTGAACCATTGCCCGACCACGGCAACATGAAAAATCAAGCCGAATAACCCAACCCCGTCGAAGATAACAGTCCAGACGACATCACACCGGGCAGGCGCCAGGAGCAACATAATGCCCACCAAAGGCTTGTTGGCACTGCGAGGAGTCTGAAAAAACAGAAGCAAAGGCTCAAGGCTGCACAAGACACACTCAAAATCAAATGGAGTGAAGTACTCAACACTGCAGCGAAATACAACAGTAATCGCCACACCAAGAGCTATCCGAAGCGAAAGTTGCTACCTGAATTTGATGAGGAGGCCTTAGATCCTCCACAATTAAAAAATAAAATGGCTATCCGGTCGGATAGACAACCTCATAGCCAACATAAAGCGGCAAACGACGCCGCACATAAACTAGTACGCGATCCGCGCAAGGGCTCGCATCAAAAGGACGATGCAACCAGATCCATCTATGGACCATGCAGGCGCGCTCCAACATACAATGCAACACAATAAACATCTGAACACCACGGTACGCCCAAATACAGGGGTGCTGCACACCCTCTATGTTTCACCGACGAGGTGCTGGACCATGAATTTCCAGTGGGATTCAAACCCGTAAACATCGAGGCGTACGACGGAACAACAGACCCTGGGGTCTGGATTGAGGACTACATCCTCCACATCCATATGGCTCGAGGAGATGATCTCCACGCCATCAAGTACTTACCCCTCAAGCTCAAAGGGCCAGCTCGGCACTGGCTTAAAAGCCTCCCTGAAAACTCCATCGGAAGCTGGGAAGAGCTCGAAGACGCCTTTTGGGCAAATTTTCAAGGGACATATGTCCGACCACCGGATGCAGATGATTTAAGTCATATAACTCAACAGCCCGGTGAGTCAGCCCGAAAACTTTGGAACAGGTACCTCACTAAAAAGAACCAAATAGTTGACTATCCGGACGCTGAAGCCTTAGTAGCTTTCAAGCATAGCATTCGAGACGAATGGCTTGCCAGACACCTCGGTCAAGAAAAGCCGAGAACAATGGCAGCATTAACAAGCCTCATGACCCGTTTTTGCGCGGGCGAGGATAGCTGTTTAGCCCGATGCAGCACCAGTGACCCAAGTACATCCGAAGTTAGGGATGGAAAGGGAAATCAGGACGCAGCAAGAATAAGCGCTGGAATAAAGAAGACAACCCGAAGAGCACGGCGGTAAACGCCGGATTTAAAAGCTCTCGGCCAGGGCACGAGAGGCCGCCCTCCAAAAGCAACAGAGACGAATTATCCAGCCTAAACAAAATTCTGGACCAAATATGCCAGATCCATAGCACCCCGGATAAACCTGCAAATCATACCCACAGAGAATGTTGGGTCTTCAAACAGTCCGGCAAGCTCAACGCCGAACACAAGGGGCAGGATACACCAAGTGAAGACAAGGACGAGCCTCGCAAGCAAAGCACAGGGGAACAAAAGAAATTCCCACCAGAAGTCAAAACAGTCAACGTGTTACACGTGATAAAAGGGAGAAACAAAGCGGCACCTTTAGAGGAACATGCCCCAGGGCCTATCACCGTGGACCTCCGCCATTGGTCGTCCTGACCGATCACCTTCGACCATCGGGATTACTCGACAAGTATCCGGTGTGCAGGATGGGCTGCCTTGGTATTAGATCCAATAATTGACGGATACCACTTCACCCGAGTCCTGATGGACGGCGGCAGTAGTTTAAATCTGATATATCAGGACACAGTCCGCAAAATGGGGATAGACCCAACAAAAATTTGCTGCAGCAATGCTACCTTTAAAGGAGTAACGCCAGGCCCGAAGGCTCACTACAGGGGCTCCCTGCTACTAGAGGTTATATTCGGCTTCCCCGATAACTTCCGTAGCGAAAATTTAACTTTCCACGTCACTCCGTTCCAAAGTGGCTATCAAGCACTACTCGGATGCGAAGCTTTCGCTCGCTTTAACGCAATACCACATTACACTTCCCTCAAGCTCAAGATGCTCGGTCCATGTGGCATCATTACAGTAAATGGAAATATTGAGCGCTCCTTGTGTGCCGAATACGGTGCGGCCGCCTTGGCCGCCGGACACTAAAACGGCCTCACCAACTCAAGCATTTGACAGGTTGTTAAGACCACGGACACGGCTAGGCGAGTCCGGCTCAGCTATATGTAATTAACAGGTTTGATGGCCATACCCCTATTACAATACAAGGGGCTCAACGCGCGCGCAAAAGTGGCAATAAGGCTCACCTTTACTCATTTTCAACTATATATTGTTTATTTAGTATAACTTAACTTTTGCACAACAACTTTTCAATTAAGTTCCTCTCTTTTTCAGACGACCATCGTGCTACACCCGTCCAGGATATGGCACAACGGAGACACAGGCGCAGACGTGCAGCAGGGACCCGTTCCAAGGATTCTTTGTAGATTAAGACCCTGCGTAAACCTTTTTTATTGTCTCTTGTTGATTTACATCCCTCGGATTCTCAGTACAACCGAGAAGGATGCTGACGTCTTGGCATGTGGCCATGCCAGAATAATGCACGTACCTGGACACCAGGGGCTTATTACAAAGGGTACTGTTTAGACCCGGTTTACACCATAAGGACCGAATACCTTAGGGAGTGTTCGGCGTCACGAGTTTGGCCTTATATGCATCAGCTCCGAATCATGTCTTTGGTAAAATGTTGGGTTTGCCCGGCTCCTGTGTTTTGCTGCCTTACGTTCCGCTCTATCGGCTAAGGCAGCACCAGGAGAACTACTACGATTGTGCCCTGGTTCATCCGGACGAGCACCTCAGTAGAGAAAGCCAAAAACTGACTGTCATGATATAGCGTGAGACTGGTCAACCACTCGATGACTTATTGGAATCTTCGAGATTCCTCCGCATTAACAAAGGGTCGTTTCCCGGCCAGGCATGTACGCACCTCGAATCCGGATGAGTGCGGAGTCACCAGGGGCTATATAGTAGCCCCACTGTCAAACTCCTACGGCTAAGTGAAAGTGTTAAAGCATTATAGTCCGGTTGCCTAGTTCGCTGCGCTATCACCTCCTTAATAGGACCAAGACGTTGGATTAAGTGTGAATACGCGTCTTCTGCGAACACCCCCGCATTATATGTGTGGGGGCTGAAGCCGACGACTGCAATCTTTCAGGTTATATACAGGTATACATAAACGGCCGCACAGGAGGCATCACAATACTTTCAGGCAAAAATATAAATGCAGCCTTGATAAATTTAATAAAACGTTGTTTTTACAATGGGAATACATGTCACTCAAACATAACATTCTTCGAGCACTGGGCCTCTATCGAACGAGCGCCCTTAAGAACTTCTTCAAAATAGTGCTCGGCAGCCACTCGGCCTATGGCCGAACCCTGCGCCGCGACGGTGGTGGCATCCATCTCCGCCCAGTATGTTTTGACACGGGCAAGGGCCATCCGCGAGCCTTCTATGCACGCCGACCTCTTCATCGCATTAATGCGTGGAACCGCACCAAGGAACTGCTGCACCAAGCTAAAATAGCTGTTCGGCATTGGCCTTTCCGGCCACAGATGATCCAAGACAGACCTCATGGCGAGTACGGACAATCTATTGAGTTCGGCCCATTCGGCAAGCTGATCAGTCAATGGAAGCGGACGCTCTGGAACGTTAAATTGCGACCAGAACAGCTTGTCCACTTCATGATCTGTCTGATCTCGGAAGTATTCGGCCGCATCGACAGCGCTCGCCGCTAAATCCAGATATGCATCGGCCAAACTCCACAACCGATCCAGAGGGGCATACCGCGGATCACCGAACTTCCTCCGCAGCATAAAGGGCTTCCCAGCCACAATATCCCCGGCTTCACGCAGTTCCTCCTTCTTTGCTCTCATTGCAGAGCGGGTGTCTTTGGTCGCCATTGTGGCCTTTTCGAGGTCCGTAGCCATCGCCCAACTTTCTTCTTCAAGAAACTGGCAGCGGTCGGCAGTGTCTTTTAACTTCACAGCCATTTTGGCCATTTTTTCTTTGCTCTAGCTATGCGCGGCCTTCTCGGATCTCAACTCTTCGGCCGCCTTCAAAACAGCCGCATTACTACTCCTTGCTTGCTCCTTGGCTCGGGCAACCTCCGCCCGCAGGGCCTCCACGGTGGCAGCTCCATCTGCAGTCACAACATATTAAAGATACTGGCATCATGCTGGTCTTACTATGTGACATTCACTACAAACATCACCTACCCTGTGCCTCGTCAAGCCGCTTGTTAACAAGCTCGATATCGGCATCCGCCGCATCTAGTCGCCGCTTTAGTTCGGCAACCCCATCAGTCCGGCTAGCCACCGGAGCTTCAAACACCTGCACATAAAGGCGGTCTGGTTATTACCTTGGACTATGATCCTCCGTTCGCCGCCGTTCTCGACGAGAACCAGAGTCTCAGGGGCTACTATCTACACAGGGCACACCTAAAATCCGCGGTACAATCACAAATGTATATCATTTCACGTACCTCAAAGCCCGTCAGTAGACTCATAAAGGCTTCATGCAACCCGTTTTCGGCGGACGAAATCCTTTCAATCACCATACACATTAATGTACGGTGCTCTTCTGAGATAGTCGCTTGCTCTAGCAGACCCTTCAGTACGTCCGACCGCATACCCGATGGTTCCGGACTCTTTTGATTGCTCTCTTCAAGAGCCGGATACTGAGGGCTTCGGGTGACCATGGGATTACCTTCTGGCCTTGCTGGATCCGGAGAAACCCTCCGTGATGACACTTCAAGGTCGCCCGCTTCTTGAGCCAGGGAGTCCGGGGGAGGCGTTTCGCTCTCCATCATCTCTGGAAGGAGATCCCCCAAAGACGAGCTCTGCTGAGAAGGGCTCAGATCCGAACTGCAAGATAGATGCTTCGGTTATCTTCCTCAGAAGTAAGGTAGTATATCTTCACTATTAAGTACATTTTGATTACTTACAACTCGTTAGAGGGCTGATCCCCGCATGGACTTTGTGCGGCAAGAGCACCCTCCGAGGCGGGACCCTCTGGTGGAGTTTTCTTCTACCGTTTCGAAACCTTGGTTTCCGGATCATCAGAGGTAGTCCTCTTCCTCCCTCGGGCCGAGGGAATGTCAGATTCCTTCCCGTGGTTATCCTCCCTCACGGAGGCGCTCGTTCCCTCGGTTGGAATAGGTAGCGATGGGGGCCCGCTTTCGCCCTCTTTATTCCCCCATTCATCTTCCTTTGAGGGCACCGGGCAAGGTGCTGGCTCGAGCATCTTTTCCAGCACCGGATTGTCCAAGCCTTCGAGAAGGGGGGCCGAACACCGGATCATCTTTGCCTTTGTTATCCAGTCCTGGTCAAAAAGCGATTCTTCAGAATGACGTCATGATAAATGAAAGACAGTGTGTTCGGCTAGAGGATTCCTTACTTGGGCCGCGGTGCAGTTGCTTCTCAGGCCCACGTCCTCGGAGGTGTCCGGACACTCTATTTGGGGTCCGAAGAACGACTTGTACATCTCCTCGTGCGTCAGGCCGAGGAAAATTCTCAATAGCGTGCGGTCCTTCTGGGTTGAATTCCCACAAGCGGAGGGGCCGGTGTTTGCAAGGCTGGACTCAACGAACCAACATGACTTGCACTACCATAACCAAACTAAAATCTCCCTTGAAGAGATCTCGGATGCGGCTCTGCAGTATGGGCACATCCTTGGCTGGACCCCAGCTCAGCCTCCTGCTGATCCATGACATCAGTTGTGGTGGAGGGCCAGAGCGAAAGGCGGGGGAAGCTACCCACTTGGCACTTATGGGAGCGGTGACGTAGAACCACTCCCGTTGCCATAATCTGGACATCTCTGGAAAGGAACCCTTTGGCCATGGAGCTCCAGCGATCTTGCTTATTAATGCCCCTCCGCATGCTGCATGCTTCCCCTCAACCGTCTTCAGCTTCACATCAAAGGTCTTGAGCCACAGGCTGAAGTGAGGGGTAATGCGGAGGAAGGCCTCACATACGACAATAAATGCCGAGATGTGGAGAAAGGAATCCGGGGCTAGATCATGGAAATCAAGCCCGTAATAGAACATCAAACCCCTTATGAAGGGATCCAGAGTGAGGCCTAGTCCTCGGAGGAAGTGGGAGATAAACACGATGTCTTCATTGGGTTCATGAGTAGGGACGACCTGCCCTCGGGCAGGCAGCCGATGCGAGACTTCGGCTATCAAGTATCTTGCCTCCCTCAACTTCTTGATATCCTCTTCCATGACGGAGGAGGGCATCCACCCGCCTTGGAGGCTGGATCCGGACATGATTGAAGGTCTGAAGCACCTGACCTAGGCTTTGAGTGTTAGAACTCGATGTGGGGGAAGGATTCGTTTGAGCACGGGAGGAAAAAGGTAAAAGCCTTGACCCTTTAGAAAGAGGGTGAATATTAAGCGTCCTCCTCGTGGCCGTTTGGGACTTGCCTAAAATCTAGGAGTCCTAGGCGCGGTTGCGTTACCCATGACCGTATTGATGAGAATCCCGTAATAAGGGGGACACGATCTCTGCTTTCACAAGACGTGTCAAGAAACTGCCTCGCGTTATGTGCGGGGCTGGTTAAAAAACGGTTTGAATAATCACCAAGCCATGGCATGATGTGATGTTGCCAAAACGTGTCAGCAGATTAGATTTTTGGAAATATTATTCTCTCTACGGTGGTATGTGGAACTTATTTTGCAGGGTCGGACACTATCCTTTTATTCGAACTCTTATGTGGTGTATCCAGAGGTGGAACCCGCCTTGCAATGCCGAAGACAATACTGCTCGCCGGACTCATCGTCATTGAAGCCTGGTTCAGGGGCTACTGAGGGAGTCCTGGATTAGGGGGTCTCCGGACAGCCGGACTATATCCTTTGGCTGGACTATTAGACTATGAAGATACAAGATTGAAGACTTCGTCTTGTGTCCGGATGGGACTCTACTTGGCGTGGAAGGCAAGCTAGGCAATACGGATATGTATATCTCCTCCTTTGTAACCGACCTACCCTAGCCCCCTCCGGTGTCTATATAAACCGGAGGGTTTTAGTCCATAGGACAACATACAATCATACCATAGGCTAGCTTCTAGGGTTTAGCCTCTCCGATCTCGTGGTAGATCAATTCTTGTAATACTCATATCATCAAGAATAAATCAAGCAGGACGTAGGGTTTTACCTCCATCAAGAGGGCCCGAACCTTGGTAAAACATCGTGTTCCCTGCCTCCTGTTACCATCCGCCTTAGACACACAGTTCGGGACCCCCTACCCGAGATGCGCCGGTTTTGACACCGACAATAACCTTTAGCGACAAGCCGAGCTTTGTGGATCTGAACATTTCCATCCACATCGGTTATCTTCTTAAAGACCCATTTGCAGCCAATGGCCTTTACGCCAGGCGGCGGATCAACCAAGTCCCAGACTTGATTTTCATCCATGGACTTTAACTCAGATCTCATGGCCTCTAACCATGCCTCGGAATTCGGGCTCACCATCGCTTCCGCATACGTGGTCGGCTCGTCGCTTTGTAGCAACAATACATCACACACTCTGCGCAATCTTTACAACCTCTGTGGTTCTGGTGCCGCTTCCACTACGGGTTCCCTGACTGACTCCGGTATGATCTCATCACCCGCCGAGCTGTCCCCGAGTGGTACTCGAATTTGTCTGACCGTCCTCCCACTGGCCTCCCGACTGAGAAACCCTTTCTTAAGGAAAACCCCATTCCGAGCAACAAACACTTTATTCTCCTCCCAGTTGTAGAAGCTATATCCCAAGGTTTCCCTCGGATATCCCACGAATATGCATTTGTAGGACTTGGGTGTAAGCTTGTCTGACATAAGTCGCTTGACAAATGCTTCACAACCACAAATCTTTAGAAAAGACAAACTGGGAGTCTTCCCAGTCCACATCTCATGTGGTGTCTTATCTATGGATTTTGGCGGTACCCTGTTAAGTGTGAAAGCTGCAGTTTCTAGAGCGTATCCCCAGAATGACAAGGGTAAATCCGATTTGCTCATCATAGATCGAACCATGTCAAACAAGGTACAATTCCTCCATTCCGATACACCATTTCTCTGTGGCATACCCAAAGGTATGAGCTGAGGTACTATACCTCTGCTTTTCAGATGATCATCAAACTCCTAGCTCATGTACTCACCTCCACAATCAGATCGTAGAAGTTTTATAGTCTTGCTGAGCTGATTCTCAACCTCGTTTTGAAACTCTTTGAACTTTTCAAAAGTTTTCGACTTGTGCCTCATCAAATAGATATATCCATATCTACTCAAGTCGTCGGTAAAAGTCACGAAGTACTGATAGCCACCTCTGGCAGTTGTGCTCATTGGTCCACACACATCACTGTGTGTCAGTTCCAATAGCTCAGATGCCCTCTCACAACTCTTTGTGAAAGGGGACTTAGTCATCTTGCCGAGCAAGCATGATTCACATGTCTCGAATGACTCAAAGTCGGTCGAAGTTAGGAGTCCATCATCATGGAGCTTCTTCATGCATTTCAGACTAATGTGTCCAAGCTGGCAATGCGAGAAGTATGTCGGATTTATCTCATTAGGCTTATGCCTGTTGACATTCACGTTATAGACCGGTTCCTGTTCCAGATTCAATATGAATAGCCCTTCAACAATGGGTGCATAGTCGTGGAACATCCCATTCAAATAAATCGAACAACCATTGTCCTTTAAATCAAATCCATAACCCTAACTCATCAAGCATGAGGCAGAAATAATGTTCCGACTAAGTGCAGGAACGTAATAACAATTATTCAATTCCAAGATAAATCCAGAAGGAAGCTGGAGCTGCATCGTGTCGACCTCCAACGCAACAACTCTTGCTTTGTTGCCGACCCTCATGTCAATCTCCCCTTGTGCCACACGCCTAGTTCTTACCAGCCCCTGCATCAAGTTGCAAATGTGAACAACCGATCTGGTATCAAATACCCAAGAGATGCTACGTATGTCAGCAAGGTAAATGTCTATAACATATGCAACAAGTATACCTTTGCCTGAAGAAGCATTCCCGGCCTTCTTGCCATGCTCTGCAAGCCACTTGCTACAATTCCTCTTCTAGTGACCAATTTCCTTGCAATGATAGCAAATGGTCTTTGAGTCTAGTCCAGACTTCGGCGCAGCGGCAGAGGTTACCGGCTCCGTACCCTTTGCCTTAGCCTTTTTCTTGGACCGACTCTTCTTGAACTTAGCCGATTTCTGCACCATCAACACTTGATGCATCCCTTTCTTAATATCCTGCTCCGCCACTTTGAGCATCCCATGCAATTCAGTGAGCTTCTTATCCATGCCATGCATATGATAGTTCGAGATGAACGTCCCATAGCTGGGTGGAAGAGAACCCAGAACTACATTAGTAGCCAGCTCATCCAAGAGCGGGAAACCCAACCGATCCAAAGCTTGCACATATCCGATCATCTTGATCACATGCGGGCTCAGTGGATCACCTTCCTTCAGCTTACAATCCATCAAGGATCGCCAGACGTTGAAACTTTCGGTGCTAGCCTGCACCTGAAACATGCTCTTGTGATTCTCGATCATATCGAAAGCCCCAAAGTCTTCGAAATGCTGCTGCAAATCGGGCTCCATACAAGCCAGCATGAGGCAGCTGATCTCGTTTGATTCATCAACGAGTTTCTGGTAGGCATTCTTGGTTGTGGTACTAGCATTATCAGCAGGTTCCTCTGGAAGCGGATCCTCTAGAACATGTTCCTTTTTATCATGCTTGAGAACAATTCTCAAATTTCTATACCAGGTAGTAAAGTTTGTTCCATTCAGTTTATCCTTTTCCAAAATTGATTTCAATGCAAAGTTGGGTTGAGCAGGTGGTGCCATTGATCTACAACAGAAAAATATGCAATCACTAAGCAATGTGTTTATGTAGAGTAATTCTTAGCCTTAAACAGAAATACTCCCACTGAAGTCAGCATCCCTCCGCAAACTCTCAGTGATTTAGGATCCGACTAGCACATGCGACTAGTGAGCTTTGGCATCACTGCTAGACAACATGCCTATCTGGTAAGCAACTCCATGCTAATCGTATCTCTATACAACTCCTGTCGGCTGGGTAGGTATCTCATACCCCGGCTCCCGACCTCTTTTGCCACAAGGCCCAAAACCGTTTTGATAGCCTTGTCAAGTTAACCTAATGCAGTTCATGTCCGTGTCTGACACGAACCCTTCAGTTCAAGGACACCTAGCAGCACCCCAATTTTATGAGCCCACTACTAGACGTACTTGACGTGCGAAGGTGCAACATCGGGAATGGCAATTTACTTCATATTCATGAGGGATCTTTCTACCATTCTAACATGCATAGAAACAAAGAAGCATAACAATCACAAGTAAAACATATATTGTGAAATAGTATGGCTCCTCATGGATGTTCTTCCAGGTCGGCTCCAACTCTGATGACCATCTAGAAACTCCATCTTGTTTGTCATGCCAGGCCGCCAAGCCGCCAACCTGATCTCTATTATCCAACTACTACAACTAGTAATGAATTTTACATATAGTCATAAGTTGACACGCAGGTCGTTATACAATATAATGACAGCACTTTGGCTCCTGCTAGCTGACAAACATGACATGCAGGACATGTATAAATTACACACATGCAACACATACACATGAGCCATACTATTCACATCAAACCTGCAAAACAAAGTTACGCATAGAATCGCATTCTACCGGTCTGAGTGATCATGTACGAGATACAAGGCGCTACGCACACGGTGATCCCCGATTCAGATTTACGTTTCACTGTTAACCCCGATGGCGGATATCGACCAGTAAGGGTAGGTTGTGTCACGAACTCATGGACTCCGATCATCAGAAAACATAGCCACATCGATCCCCATGTGCAGTTGATCTCATCAACCATGCACATAGCCGATCTCATCAATGACAACAGATCTCATCTATCGCCTCCACATATCTAATATGCATACGATCTGAATCCAAATCCTATAGCAGAGGCTCTGATACCACTGTTGGGTTCTAAGGTAGGGTGCGTTGACTGCAAATTTAAAATTTTCCTACGCGTAGAACAACCAAGAACATGCTACGGGAGATGGATCACAGTTTATTACCACTAGACGCGTAGTGCCGTGCAACGGAAGAAGAGTTGGGGTAGCGCGTCCGCATGGATCGTCTCCTCCTTATCCGATCTCCCTCGTACAGGTTCGTTGGAGCGGCACAAGTGCACCGCCCCTAATGGTATCCTCGTGTGCAAGAGGAACGTTGTGCGGAGGACTGCTAGGTCCGATCACACAACCGGTATCGAGTGGAGGTGTCTATTCGCAACACATGCAAACCCTAGTGGCATCGCCGAAGCGATCAACCTCCATGAGTTTGCCGCACCCCACTTTATATAGGCGTCCGTCATGGGCTCAATACTTGGGCCTCACACGGACCCTAAAGCCCATAAGTCTACTCGGCCACAATCCGAATACAGCTCGGATCACATCCGACCAGTGTCCTCAGATCCGACCTCGTAGGTTCCTTCCTTTAAGCGCGCGACCCCTTAGGTTCAAGCCGGCTTGGTCGCAGTTCGGATCACCTCCAGACTACATGGCTGGTAGCGGCCTCTAGCAAGGCATGCCGACCACCAAGCAGACGTTGAAGCTGGTTAGGCGAGCCTGTACATCACACTTCCATTCCTTTTGCCACATGATATATGTTGTCGGGCTCAAGGAAAGTCTGTCATCCTTGTGCTATCCCGACCTCTTTCTCGTTCCAGTGATGCCGACCACAAACCAGATTATCTCGTAATCCTTGTCGCATGGCCATGCTTATCCTGGTCGGATCACACGAGGGGCCCAGAGTATATCTCTCCTGATCGGAGGGGCAAATCCCATCTTGCTCGACCATGTCTCGCAGCATGGGTCTGGACAATCCCGAAACCTACCTTTGTAACTACCCAGTCGCGGAGTAGTATTGGGTTGGCCCAAAGCAAGTCTGTTACCATCCTGAGTATATGCGCCAGCTTAGGTCTTAGGACATAGAACATATGTTGTACTAGAGACTCACAGATGACATATCGCTGCGTCTCATAGTCGGGTCTGTCTGACTTGGACCTTATCTCAACTCGGATCCGACTACGTCGAATCCGACCAGATCCCTCCGAGTCCATATTATCCAATTAGCATCCAATGCCCCATGGCTAGTGAGACCAAGCCATCGACCGTGTTATATGCTAGTCTAGATGGCTGCGCGTCCACACAGCCCTTTCGACCAGGGACCTTTTAGGACATTCATCATACAATGCATAGTCCCACAAACAAGTCACGTGCTTGCTGATACACATCATTGATAATGTCCAAGGACTATCTTTATTCATAAACACATAGGAAATATCATCATACATGATAGCCTCTAGGGCATATCTCCAATAGTCGTACTTCTTCATTATCCGACCGATCCTAGCACCGAAGGTGCAGCACCTCCGCAATCTGCACACGTTCAGCTCAGTGACGTCCCACGAACTCTAGATCCAGCTGAGGTCGAGGGAGAGTTTCGGCAGCATGACGGCGTGATGACGGTGATGATGAAGTTACCGACGCAGAGCTTCGCCTAAGCTCTACAACAATATGACCGAGTTGGAAATCTGTGGAGGGGGAACTGCACACGGCTAAACAATCAACTTGTGTGTCTATGGGGTGCCCCCTCCCCCATATACAAAGGGGGGGGGAGGAGGAGAGGTTCGGCCTAGGAGGAGGCGCGCCCAAGGGGGGGCAATCCTACTCCAAGTAGGTTTGCCCCCCTTTCCTATTCCTACTAAGAGAAGGAGGAAGGAGGAGGACAGGAGAAGGAAAGGGGGGGAAGGCCCCCCAAACCCTAAACTAATTCGGTTTGGGCCTAAGGGGGAGCACCCCACCACTTGCCTGCTGCCCTCTTTCTCCACTAGGGCCCATTAAGGCCCATTGACTCCTCGGGGGGTTCCGGTAACCTCCTAGTACTCCGGAAAATGCCCGAACTCATCCGGAACCATTCCGATGTCCAAACATAGCCTTTTAATATATCGATCTTTATGTCTCGACCATTTCGAGACTCCTCCTCATGTCCGTTATCACATCGGGGACTCCGAACTACCTTCGGTACATCAAAACACATAAACTCATAATACCGGTCGTCATCGAACATTAAGCGTGCGGATCCTACGGGTTCGAGAACTATGTAGACATGACCGAGACTCACTTCCGGTCAATAACCAATAGCGGAACCTGGATGCTCATAATGGTTCCTACATATTCTACGAAGATCTTTATCGGTCAAACCGCATAACAGCATCGTTGTTCACTTTGTTATCGGTATGTTACTTGCCCGAGATTTGATCATCAGTATCTCAATACCTAGTTCAATCTCGTTACCCGCAAGTCTCTTTACTCGTTCCGTAATGCAACATCCCGTAACTAACTCATTAGACATATTGCTTGCAAGGCTTATAATTATGTGCATTACCGAGACGGCCCAGAGATACCTCTCCGATACACGGAATGACAAATCCTAATCTCGATCTATGCCAACTCAACAAACACCATCAGAGACACCTATAGAGCATCTTTCTAGTCACCCAGTTACGTTGTGACATTTGATAGCACACTAAGTGTTCCTCCGGTATTCGGGAGTTGCATAGTCTCATAGTTATAGGAACATGTATAAGTCATGAAGAAAGCAATAGCAATAAACTAAACGATCATACTGCTAAGCTAACGGATGGGTCTAGTCCATCACATCATTCTCTAATGATGTGATCCCGTTCATCAAATGACAACACATGTCCATGGCTAGGAAACTTAACCATCTTTGATTAACGAGTTAGTCAAGTAGAGGCATACTAGGGACACTCTATTTGTCTATGTATTCACACATGTACTAAGTTTCCGGTTAATACAATTCTAGCATGAATAATAAACATTTATCATGATATAAGAAAATAAATAATAACTTTATTATTGCCTCTGGGGCATATTTCCTTCAGTCTCCCACTTGCACTAGATTCAATTATCTACTTACATCATCATGTGATTTAACACCAATAGTTCACATCTTTATGTGATTAGTTCACATCTCCATGTGACCAATACCCAAAGGGTTTACTAGAGTCAATAATCTAGTTCACATCGCTATGTGATTAACACCCAAAGAGTGATCATGTTTTGCTTGTGAGCGAAGTTTAGTCTACGGGTCTACAACATTTAGATCCGTATGTATTTTGCAAATTTCTATGTCTACAATACTCTGCATGGAGCTACTCTAGCTAATTGCTCCCACTTTCAATGTGTATCTAGATCGATACTTAGAGTCATCTAGATCGGTGTCAAAAGCTTGCATCGACGTAACTCTTTACGATGAACTCTTTTATCACCTCCATAACTGAGAAATATTTCCTTAGTCCTCTTAGGATAATTTTGACCACTGTCCAGTGATCTACTCCTAGATCACTATTGTACTCCCTTGCCAAAATCATGCTAAGGTATATAATAGGTCTGGTACACAGCATAGCATACTTTATAGGACCTATGACTGAGGCATAGGGAATGACTTTTTCATTCTCTTTCTATTTCCTGTCGTGGTCGGGTTTTGAGTCTTTACTCAACTTCACACCTTGCAACATAGTCAAGAACTCCTTCTTTGACTGTTCCATTTTGAACTAATTCAAAAACTTGTCAAGGTATGTACTCATTGAAAAATTTATCAGGCGTCTTGATCTATCTGTATAGATCTTGATGCCCAATATGGAAGCAGCTTTACCGAGGTCTTTTCATTGAAAAAATCTAATTCAAGTATCCTTTTATGCTATCCAGAAATTTAGTATCATTTCCGATCAACAATATGTCATCCACATATAATATCAGAAATGCTACAGAGCTCCCAATCATTTTATTGTAAATACAGGCTTCTCCAAAAGTCTGTATAAATCTATATGCTTTGATCAACTCATCAAAGCGCATATTCCAACTCCAAGATGCTTGCACTAGTCCATAGATGGATCGTTGGAGATTGCACACTTTGTTAGCATATTTAGGATTGACAAAACCTTTCTAGTTGCGTCATATACAACTCTTCTTTAAGAAAACCATTAAGGAATGTAGTTTTGACATCCATTTGCCAGATTTCATAAAATGTGGCAATTTCTAACATGATTCGGACAGACTTTAAGCATCGCTACGAGCGAGAAAATCTCATCGTAGTCAATATCTTGAATTTGTCAAAAACCCTTTTTGACGAGTCGAGCTTTGTATATAGTAACACTACTATCAGCGTCAGTCTTCCTTTTGAAGATCCATTTATCCTCAATGGCTTGCCGATCATCGGGCAAGTTCACCAAAGTCCACACTTTGTTCTCATACATGGATCCCATCTCAGATTTCATGGCCTTAAGCCATTTCGTGGAACCTGGGCTCATCATCGCTTCCTCATAGTTCATAGGTTCGTCATGGTCTAGTAACATGACTTCTAGAACAGGATTACTGTACCACTCTGGTGTAGAACGTACTCTAGTTGACCTACGAGATTCGGTAGTAACTTGATCTGAAGTTTCATGATCATCATCATTAGCTTCCTCTCTAGTTGGTGTAGGCATCACGGGAACGGATTTCTCTGATGCTACTTTACAAATTGAGAGAAGGTACAATTACCTCATCAAGTTCTACTTGCCTTCCACTCACTTCTTTCAAGAGAAACTCCTTCTCTAGAAAGGATCCACTCTTAGCAACAAATATCTTGCCTTCGGATCTATGATAGAAGGTGTACCCAACAGTTTCTTTTGGGTATCCTATGAAGACGCACTTCTCCGATTTGGGTTTGAGCTTATCAGGCTGAAACTTTTTCACATAAGCATCACAACCCCAAACTTTAAGAAATGACATCTTAGGTTTCTTCCTAAACCACAGTTCATACAGTGTCATCTCAACGGATTTTAAGACGGTGCCCTATTTAACATGAATGCAGCTGTCTCTAATGCATAACCCCAAAACGATAGTGGTAATTCGGTAAGAGACATCATCAGTTGCACCATATCTAATAAAGTACGGATATGATGTTCGGACACACCATTACATTGTGGTGTTCCAGGTGGCGTGAGTTGCAAAACTATTCCACATTGTTTCAAATGAAGACCAAACTCATAACTCAACTATTTGTATTAGATCGTAGAAACTGTATTTTCTTGTTACGATGATTTTCCACTTCACTCTGAAATTCTTTAACTTTTCAAATGTTTCAGACTTATGTTTCATCAAGTAAATATACCCATATGTGCTCAAATCATCTGTGAAGGTCAGAAAATAACGATACCCGCCGCAAGCCTCAATACTCATTGGACCGCACACATAAGTATGTATTATTTCCAACAAGTGTGTTGCTCGCTTCATTGTTCCGAAGAATGGATCTTAGTCATCTTGCCCATGAGGCATGGTTCGCAAGCATCAAGTGATTCCAAAAGTCCATCAGCATGGAGTTTCTTCATGCGCTTTACACCAATATGACCTAAATGGCAGTGCCACATATAAGTTGCACTATCATTATTAACTTTGCATCTTTTGGCTTCAATATTATGAATATGTGTATCACTATGATTGAGATTCAATAAACCATTTATATTGAGTGTATGACCATAGAAGGTTTTATTCATGTAAATAGAACAACAATTATTCTTTGACTTAAATGAATAACCGTATTGCAATAAACATGATCCAATCATATTATGCTCAACGCAAACACCAAATAACATTTATTTTAGGTTCAACACTAATCCCGAAGGTAAAGGGAGTGTGCGATGGTGATCTTATCAACCTTGGAATCACTTCCAACTCACATCATCACCTCGCCCTTAACTAGTCTCTGTTTATTTTGCAACTCCCATTTCGATTTACTACTCTTAGCAACTGAACCAGTATCAAATACTAAGGGGTTTCTATAAACACTAGTAAAGTACACATCAATAACATGTATATCAAGTATACCTTTGTTCACTTTGACATCGTTCTTATCCGCCAAGTATCTAGAGCAGTTCCACTTCTAGTGACCATTTCCTTTGCAGTAGAAGCACTCAGTTTCAGGCTTAGGTCTAGCCTTGGGGTTCTTCAGGGGAGTGGCAACTTGCTTGCCATTCTTCTTGAAGTTCTATTTCTTTCCCTTGCCCTTTTACTTGAAACTAGTGGCCTTGTCAACCATCAACCTTGATGTTTTTTCTTGATTTCTACCTTCGCTAATTTCAGCACCGCCGAAGAGCTTGGGAATCGTTTCTGTTATCCCTTGCATATTATAGTTCATCACGAAGTTCTAGTAACTTGGTGATAGTGACTACAGAACTCTGTCAATCACTATCTTATCTGGAAGATTAACTCCCACTTGATTCAAGTGATTGAAGTACTCAGACATTCTGAGCACATGCTCACTAGTTGATCTATTCTCCTCCATCTTATAGGCAAAGTACTTGTCAGAGGTCTCATACCTCTTAACACGGGCATGAGTCTGAAATACCAATTTCAGCTCTTGGAATATATCATATGCTCTATGGCGTTCAAAATGTTTTTGAAGTGCCAGTTCTAAGCCGTAAAGTATGGCGCACTAAACTATCAAGTAGTCATCATATCGAGCTTGTCAAACGTTCATAATGTCTGCATCTGCTCCTGCAAAAGGCCCGTCACCTAGCGGTGCATCAAGGACATAATTCTTCTGTGCTGCAATGAGGATAATCCTTAGATCACGGAGCTAGTCCGCATCATTGCTACTAACATCTTTCAACATAGTTTTCTCTAGGAACATATCATAAATAAAACGGGGAAGCTATACGCGAGCAATTGATCTACAACATAGATATGCAAATACTATGAGGACTAAGTTGATGATAAATTTAAGTTCAATTAATCATATTACTTAAGAACTCCCACTTAGATAGACATCCCTCTAATCATCTAAGTGATCATGTGATCCATATCAACTAAACCATGTCCGATCATCACGTGCGATGGAGTAGTTTTTAATGGTGAACATCACTATGTTGATCATATCTACTATATGATTCACGCTCGACCTTTCGGTCTCAGTGTTCCGAGGCCATATCTGCATATGCTAGGATCGTCAAGTTTAATCCGAGTATCCTGCGTGTGCAATACTGGTTTGCACCCATTGTATGTGAACGTAGAGCTTATCACACCTGATCATCACATGGTGTCTCAGCATGAAGAACTGTCGCAACGGTGCATACTCAGGGAGAACACTTATACCTTGAAATTTTATTAAGGGATCATCTCATAATGCTACCATCGTACTACGCAAAATAAGATGCATAAAAGATAAACATCACATGCAATCAAAATATGTGACATGATATGGCTAGCATCATCTTGTGCCTTTGATCTCCATCTCCAAACTACCGTCATGATCTCCATCATCACCGGCATGACACCATGATCTCCATCATCTTTATCTTTATCAACGTGTCGTCACATGGTTGTCTCACCAACTATAGCTTTTGCAACTATTGCTATGGCATAGCAATAAAGTAAAGCAATTATATGGTGCTTGCATCTTATGCTATAAAGAGACAACCATAGGCTCCTTCCAGTTGCCGATAACTTTAACAAAACATGATCATCTTATACAACAATTTATATATCATCACGTCTTGACCATATCACATCACAACATGCCCTACAAAAACGAGTTGGACGTCCTCTACTTTGTAGTTGCAAGTTTTACGTGGCTGCTACGGGCTTAGCGAGAACCATTCTTACCTATGCATCTGAAACCACAACGTGGTATAGTGATTGCTTTTTGATATTCAGAAAGAACCCTATTCATTGAATCCGATTCAACTAAAGTTGGAGAAACTGACACCCACTAGCCACCTGTGTGCGAAGCACGTCGGTAGAACCAATCTCGCGTAAGCGTACGCGTAATGTCGGTCTGAGCCGCTTCATCCAACAATACCGCTAAATCGAAAATCAACTAGTGACAACAAGCAATATGTATATACCCACGTCCACAACTCCTTTGTGTTCTACTCGTGCATATAACATCTACGCATAGACCTGCCTCAGATGCCACTGCTGGGGAACGAAGTAATTTCAAAAAAATTCCTACGCACACACAAGATCCATCTAGGTGATGCATAGCAACAAGAGGGGAGAGTGTTATCCACGTACCCTCGTAGATCGTAAGCGGAAGCGTTATGACAACACGGCTGATGTAGTCGTATGTCTTCACGATCCGACCGATCCTAGCACCGAAGGTACGGCACCTCCGCGATCTGCACACGTTCAGCTCGGTGACATCCCATGAACTCTAGATCCAGCTGAGGTCGAGGGAGAGTTTCGGCAGCACGACGGCGTGATGACGACGATGATGAAGTTACCGACACAGGGCTTTGCCTATGCTCTACAATGATATGACCGAGGTGGAAACCTGTGGTGGGGGGCACCGCACACGGCAAAACAATCAACTTGTGTGTCTATGGGGTGCGCCCTCCCCTGTATATAAATGGGGGGGGGGTGAGGAGAGGGCCGGCCTAGGAGGAGGCGCCCCCAAGGGGGGGCAATCCTACTCCAAGTAGGTTTGCCCTCCCCCCTTTCCTATTCCTACTAGGAGAAGGAGGAAGGAGGAGGAGAGGAGAAGGAAAGGGGGGGCCGGCCACCCAAACACTAAACCAATTCGGTTTGGGCCTAGGGGGGCGTGCCCCACCACTTGCCTGCTGCCCTCTTTCTCCACTAGGGCCCATTAAGTCCCATTGACTCCCCGGGGGGTTCCGATAACCTCCCGGTACTTTGGAAAATGCCCGAACTCATCCAGAACCATTTCGGTGTCCAAACATAGCCTTCCAATATATCGATCTTTATGTCTCGACCATTTTGAGACTCCTCATCATGTTCGTGATCACATCCGGGACTCCGAACTATCTTCGGTACATCAAAACACATAAACTCATAATATCGACCGTCATCGAAGGTTAAGTGTGCGGACCCTACGGGTTCGAGAACTATGTAGACATGACCGAGACTCACTTCCGGTAAATAACCAATAGTGGAACCTGGATGCTCATATTGGTTCCTACATATTCTACGAAGATCTTTATGAGTCAAACCGCATAACAACATACGTTGTTCCCTTTGTCATCTCTATGTTACTTGCCCGAGATTTGATCGTCGGTATCTCAATTCCTAGTTCAATCTCGTTACCCACAAGTCTCTTTACTCGTTCCATAATGCAACATCCCGTGATTAACTCATTAGTCACATTGCTTGCAAGGCTTATAGTGATGTGCATTACCGAGAGGGCCCAGAGATACCTCTCCGATACACGAAGTGACAAATCCTAATCTCGATCTATGCCAACTCAACAAACACCATCGGAGACACCTGTAGAGCATCTTTATAGTCACCCTGTTATGTTGTGAAGTTTGGTAGCACACTAAGTGTCCCTTCAGTATTCGGGAGTTGCATAATCTCATAGTTATAGGAACATGTATAAGTCATGAAGAAATCAATAGCAATAAACTAAACGATCATAGTGATAAGCTAACAGATGGGTCTAGTCCATCACATCATTCTCTAATGATGTGATCCCATTCATCGAATGACAACACATGTTCATGGCTAGGAAACTTAACCATATATGATTAATGACTTAGTCAAGTAGAGGCATACTAGGGACACTCTGTTTGTCTATGTATTCACACATGTACTAAGTTTCCGGTTAATACAATTCTAGCATGAATAATAAACATTTATCATGATATAAGGAAATAAATAATAACTTTATTATTGCCTCTAGGGCATATTTCCTTCAATGTTAAGATGCCATCGCTTGAGGTTAAGGCTTGGGCAGGCGCAAATGGATATTGGGTTGTTTATATTGGGTACAACTATGAGTGGGAACTTGTGAATGTGTACACTCGTCACCGGGTTCCACTTCCAAAAATCTCAGATGACTGCCCAGAGGTTGAGTACATCGGTATTCTACGTGAGTTCAAATATGATCATGGTTACTATCATCTACGGAAGATAGCAATTTGTCGAGTTCCCAACCGCTCTTGGGATTACACGAACTATGAAGTTGTTGCTATCTTCGATAAGCTTGTTGCCATCCTTACTTCCACGCCTCGATGGATATTGCTCAAAAATCAATTTTTGTACATGGATGAGTATTGTGATGCAATTCAATACGAGGGTCTTGTGTTTGCTGCCACCACTCGTGGCACTATTTTTGCATGGAATCCTGATGCTTTCAGTACGTTTATCTTCCACCGTAATTATAACTGTTTCATCCACATGCATGCGGGTTAGCTAGTTTCTCTTTACTAATTAACCTTCTTGTGTTTCCAAGGTCCTGTGAACATTCCACCACCTATACTTGAATTTTTTTACGAGCATGAGGACGAGCAGGACCCATATACTTAGTGGCGCCTGGAAACTTATTCTGATGGATCACCTCTTCTTGTCTGTATACAGGGCACTGCTGATGTTACTAAGGAAGCAGGAGTTGTCTTGCAAGGTCACACTCTTTGGACCTATTCCAACATCCGGTGCAGGGTATTCAGGATGGATACTAGTGTACTAGCGCCAACACCTTCTCCCTGGTTCAGTATTGAAAGTCTTGGAGGAAACTCGCTCTTCCTTGGACAAAACTATCCAATGATGGTGGAAGGCAATCCAGCTGCTGTTGACACAACATTACTAACATTTGTGAGAAGCAACTGTATCTATACCTCGGACATTACTATGCTTCCCTACCATCCCAATATGGGTCCTGACATAGGCCGCTTCAGCCTGGATGATCAGTCCTGTGTTGGTCTCGAGATTGACAGTAGCTGGCCCTTCCCAGAGAATCACTTCTGGTTCAAAGCAAGTGTTTCCAACATCGACGAGTGGTTGTGCTGAAGTTCATTTAATCGCTTTGTTATTTGTTGTGTGAGAAAAACTTTACTAGAATGTTTTGTTGGAAAAGATCTATAATCCAACGTGTATCCTAGTTGTCGTTGTGGGTTGATGACTTGTTGTATGTAATCAATGGTACATTTGCATATGCGTCCATCAACTCACGTCTGCTAGTGGTGTCCATATGAATAGTGCTAGTGATTTTAGTTGCAAAAATTAGATAGTGCTAGTGATTTTTAGCTGCATATTTTGACAGATCGCATTGTTACAAGGTTGACAAATGGCAATGTTACTAGATAAACAAATGTCAACCATTCTAGTTTGACAAATGGCAACATACCCAAAATGACAGATATGCAAATCTTACCCAATTGTTTGTATGCGGTTGCCCACGGGTCATGCAAAGCAACCGTTTGCGTTGAAGGGATGCAGAAATCCTGCTTGGCACATTTTCCCTTGGCTTCCTGGGGAAGCTGTCGGTTTGCATACGGGTGTTCCAACTAAAACGTTTGCGATGAGTGTTCTATATTTAAAAACCATTGACGTTTTTTTTCAAAAGAAAATCGTTTGATAAGTCTGTACATTAAGAGAGAAAAACGCAAGTTCGTTCAAACCATATCTTTCATTCAGTCACACTGCGAATTTATATTCATATGATCGAGAATTTGAGATAAAGTATTAAACCCCAAAAAACTATTTCCGGCGGTGGCAGAGGCGGCGTGCTGCACCGTTGTTGTCGTTGTCGTCCTCCGGGATGCTGCCATTGAAGTCTTCAAGGCAGCACAAAATGTTCTTCACTTGTAAATCAAACATCATGTCGTCACGCGATCGATGGGCGGGGCGTGAGAGGATGATAAGTGGCGCCGCTGAGAGGTAGCGATCGACGGCAGCGTCCCATGCCGCTGAGGGGGGCGCGCGCATGAGCACGGGCACGGGCGCGGCGGGTGCAGCCAAACGCACGGGGACTAGCACCATGGTGGGTGGAGGGGCACGCACGGGCAGGGGCATGGGCGCAGCAGGTGTAGCCAAACGCACGGGGGCCGGTGCCACGGTGTGTGTGTGTGTGTGGGGAGGGGGGGGCGCACGGGCACGGGCGCTGGCACTGGCATGTACACAAGCTCACGCGGGTCCATGGAGACCTCGCTGACGCCCGCGGCTTCTAGCTCTGGGATAGTGCTCGGCGACCAGCCCGTCAATGCTATGAGGATGGTCGCTGGCGCGGGCATGGGGATTGGAGCTAGGACGGGAGCGGGGGTAGCAACCGCCACGACCAGCTCGTTCTGGGCCATGTCCATGAGGCCCCATTCCTCCTTATTTTCTATCTCCTCCGGCTTGGAGTCGACTTCACCAAACTTGAAGACTAGTGGCAGATGATCATTCTGTGCCATGGCGTTGGTGGTGGTCTGCGGGCGGGAGGGGAATGGGAGGCGAACAGTAAGGCCGCCCATATTAAACAGCGGCTCGGGCGCCATTAATGGAGAGGAAGGCGGGCGGCCATGGAAGTCAAAGGGCTCGCTTCCTAGTGAGCCTGCGCAGCGTACAACTCGCACGCTTCCTGATGAGCCTGCGCATTGGAGGACAGCTTGGACGCCTCTCGGTCAGCCTGCGCACCAGACGCGCTCGCACGCCTCTCGTTCAGTCAAGTTCAAGCAGCTGTCCGCACGACACCTCCTACATCCATTAAAAGGAAGACACGTGGCGTCATGTGAATGGTTGACAGAACGCACATGGTTTGAATTATACAAACATTCGAGATATTAAAGTGGCAGCTATTTTTTTCAAAATGCCTTTGTTGGCTGTTATTATTCGTGTGCGCCTTCTCCCAAAATGGACACAAAAAATGCCACAACATGTCGGGTGCCATTCCATGATAGCATGCCAAGTTTCATGAATTTCAGACGAGTTTTGGATTTACTAGAATTTAAAAACCAGGCATCTCAATGTTTTACCGGCAATCAACGGTGCCCTGGTGTTTGCAATTCAATCCCATTTCTTACATGGGACCTAAGCATGCACCCAAGGACACAGATTTGATTTTTCAACCAATTTATATGCACTGGAGCATGTGCATGTAGTTCAAATTTGAATTATGCACATAAATGCATTGAAAACTCAGTTAATGCATAAAAATGTCCAAACGAACCCCGAAAATCCCAAAAATTGACACAACACTCCTGTTGTTCTATGTTGACATGAGAAATTTTTTGAAAGCAATAAGAGGCAATGGATATTGTTTCGCCCCCAAAGATGGGACGTTCCCTACCGAAAGCATCATGCTTGTTGTGAGAAGCTCTGGTTTGTGAGAAGCATATACCAAAACCTGCCCTAAATGGGACAAATTTTTTACCACATCATGTTGATGCTGCTCCATGATAGCATCCCAAGTTTCACGAATTTTAGATGAGTTTTGGATTTATTAGAATTTAAAAACCAGGCATCTCAACAATTTGCCGGCAATCAACAGTGCCCTGGTGTTTGAATTTCATTCCCATCTCTTGCACGGGACCTAGAAATTCACCCAAGGACACAGATTAGATTTTTCTACCAACTGTAGTGCATTGGAGCATGTGCTTGTAGTTCAAATTTGAATTATGCACATAAAATGCCTAGAAAACCTAGTTAATGCATAAAAATGTCCAAACGAACATTGAAAAATCACAAAAATTGACACAACACTCTTGTTGTTCTATGTTGACACTAGAAATTTTTTGAAAGCAATAAGAGGCAATGGATATCGTTTCGTCCCCAAAGGTGGGACATTCCCTATCGAAACCATCATACTTATTGTGAGAAGCTCTGGTTTGTGAGAAGCTTATACCCGAACCTGCCCCAAATGGGACAATTTTTTTACCACAGCGTGTTGATGCCGCTCCGTGATAGCATGCCGAGTTTCATGAATTTCTGACGAGTTTTGGATTACTAGAATTTAAAAACCATGCATCTCAACGTTTTTCCGGCAATCAAAAGTGCCCTAGTGTTTGAATTTCATTCCCATCTGTTGCATGGGACCTAGAAATTCACCCAAGGACACACATGTGATTTTTCAACCAACTTTAGTGCATCGAAGCACGTGCTTGCAGTTCAAATTTGAATTATGCACATAAAATGCCTAGAAAACCCAGTTAATGTATAAAAAAGGCCAAATGAACCCGGAAAAATTCCCAAGATTAAACACAACACTCCTGTTGCTCTATGTTGACACTAGAAATTTTTTTGAAACCAATAAGAGGCAACAGATATCGTCCCGTCCCCAAAGGTGGTACGTTCCCTATCGAAACCATCCTGCTTGTTGTGAGA
Source organism: Triticum aestivum (assembly GCF_018294505.1). Lineage (NCBI taxonomy): Eukaryota > Viridiplantae > Streptophyta > Magnoliopsida > Poales > Poaceae > Triticum > Triticum aestivum. The sequence continues at coordinate 223,465,233 of NC_057794.1, read as the reverse complement.
AGCTCCGTTTTGTGAGAAGCTTATACCCAAACCTTCCCCAAATGGCACAAAATTTTCAGCACGGCATGTTGATGCCGCTCCATGATAGCATGCCAAGTTTCAAGAATTTCAGATGAGTTTTGGATTTACTAGAATTTAAAAACCAGGTATCTCAACGTTTTGCCGGCAATCAACACTGCCCTGGTGTTTGAAATTCATTCCCATCTCTTGCATGGGACCTAGAAATTCACCCAAGGACACACATGTGATTTTTCATCCAATTTTGGTGCATTGGAGCATGTACTTGTAGTTCAAATTTGAATTGTGCACATAAAATGCCTAGAACACCCAGTTAATGTATAAAAAAGGCCAAATGAACCCCGAAAAATTCATTCCCATTTCTTGCATGGGACCTAAGCATGCACTGAAGGACACATATTTGATTTTTCAACCAATTTGTATGCACTGGAGCATGTGCATGTAGTTTAATTTTGAATTGTGCACCTGAAATGGCTAGAAAACTAGTTTAATATATAAAATGTCCAAACGAACCCTGAATAATTCCAATTCTTTTATGACACACATATAGTTGCATGTTCACTTCAGATAAAAGGTCTAGCAATTCAAACACCGTCTACTGCCATTGTGACCCCATTTTGTAATTCAAATCAAGTAGATCCCACATAGTTTATTATCACCAACCATGTGAGATGTAGTACACAATATATTGGAGCACCATCGGTGTATAGTACACCTATGGCTTACGCGAGAAGGTGCGTCAGCTACAGTCCACTGCCGGCATGTCAAGCACACTAGCTCGCTCCCCAAAAACTCTCGCGTGTGCATCCCTCGCAATCTCGAAAATATCTACCGCCTGGAAGGTTTTAATGTTTGATAGCACACGATTAGTATGTGCGGACCGTGTGCGATGTCTGTTACTCCTGCTCTACTTCAGTCCCTTGATTCAAATTTCCAGTAGCCCTGGCATTTTACTCCCGCCTCTGATCCCTCGCAATCTCAAAAATATCTGCTCGCTATTGATCCAAATTTTCTATAGCCCCGCCTAGTAAAATTTTCAGTTACCGCGGTATTTCCTCAAACTCAACCTTGCCCCCCCCGCCCCCTCCACACACACACCCCAAAACCTCCGCTCACACAGACAGACACAACCCTCAAAACCATTGGTAGGTCCCCGCCATCGCCGGCGCCTCCATCCTCAACCTCTGCCTTTGTGCCAGGGAGCTCGAGGAGCCAATGGCCAAAAGAGGTTTATCGCGATTTTTTCTCCCAACGGCGGCGAGGTGGCTGCCGAGGTGTCCCCATCGTCCTCCACGGGCCCGATCTTCCCACTGCCGCGCCACTATGCCGGTTCGAGGACTTCGCCGTCCTCCTTCGGACCTAGCAGCCGACGAAGTCCTACCTCGGGGTCCGGCAGCGGTGGTGGGGGACGTGGGTCACCGAGATTACAGATCGAGAGACCCACACCCACCGGTGGCTCAGTAGCTTCCACACAGTCGAGCTCGTGGCCATGGAGTACGACCGCTGGCAGGTCTGCTACCACAACACGGTGCCTAGGCTCAATTTCCCCTTCGACACATGTCTGGTTGACCTCGTTCCGCCGGAGCAAGGGGTGGTGAGCTCGACTATGGAGCGGGAGGACCACGAGGCGTGGGAGCACCTCGAGGACGAGGCCACGGACAAGGCCTACATGCAAGAGCTCCTCCGGCAGCACCTGGAGCTCGTGGAGGCGGAGCGGGCGATCTTTGCCGGCGCGGAGGGCGGCGAGGTTGTTGTGCTCTCCTTCGATGATGAGGTCGAAGGTAGTGAGGAGGGCGGCGAGGTTATCGCGCTCTCCTCTGATGACGAGGTCGAAGGCGGTGGCGACGGCGGCGCAGAGGGCATCGAGGTGGGCCCCGAGGACGAGGAGATCGACGTTGACGAGTGGAGGAGTGCCTTCCCCAACGAGCCCGATGGCGGTACTGGCCCGGACCCAGCTCGTGGCACACCGTACATGACGAGGAAGGATTGGCTCGACCTCTACTTTGACCGAAATTAGTTTAGCTTACTTTAAATTTATGTTTTATGTTCGGTTATGCAAAACTATCTATGTTTATGTTTGAATGCATGCTACTTTTGGTTGAACCTGCTTTGAACTTGATCAACTTGAAGTTTACAACCTTAAGTTTAGGGGATCAACTAGAAAAGGCCAAAAATTGTTGGAGTATATATATATATATCCACTAAGGGTTTTAGTCGTTTAACTTTTTAAGGATCGCCTAGAGATGTCCTTATGACTTGTTTATTTCATTTCTTCACAATGTGATGCCCTATATGTGCAACTATTTGCCGTGCAGTTCAATTTCATCAATAACAGTTTCAACAATACCAATATGAATTACGATATTTGGTTGTTGTTAAGGATATTGTAGTTAACATGCCTTTTCATTTTTCAATTGTTGTTTAGCAACATGCATTGTACTGAATGACTAAATATGCAATCCCAGGCTACATAGCAACAAGGAAGAGTGTTACCTTAATGTTCTGATGATGTGTAGATATACATGTAATAAAATCTTATATAATGGGATGGATGGAGTGTTGTACTACATCATTTTTCAATTGTTGTTTAGATTCTAATATTAACTTGGTGCTTTTAGGTACATATATCATTGCCAAAGATCCACACTTCGACCCTTTCTGCGTATGGGGCAATGAGATACTCATGTACCAGTATCAAGTGAGGAAACTGATAAAGATTGTTATTAAAATGGGTCAAAAAAGTCAATCGAACTATTTGTTTACACTTTATGCAAGACAATAGTGAACTGCAGGATTGTAAGTAACAACCCTGTAGCCTTCTTTTTACTGCCCATAATGAGTTGTGTTAGATGACAATATCTGAATCTTTTTTCTTTTGCAGTGGATCCTGAAGCAGTTTACTCAAGATTACCTCTCAAACTACATGATTGGCGGCCGGCCATCACAAGGGGTTGGACTAGAGTCCTGCTTGCGTTTTGCATCTAGGAGAGCACAATAGGGCCATTCCGCTTCACCTTGTTCAGCAACTGGAATGTCTATCGCCTCTTTCTTTACCATCTGTAATAGTACAAGTATAGAACCGTAGTACATCATTCTTTATTTGGTGCTTATGTAATTCTTAAACATATGAACCTGTGAATCAAATAATGCATTGGTTGTTTGAACCTGATGGATATGAATAAAGCTATAGCCTACTTTCAAGTTTAAATTAGGTACAATTTTAAATAGCAGCAATTAAATTAGGGTGAAATTATGTTGTGCAGGTCATTATGGCACACACAGTTGGTAAAACACAAACGTTTGCGATATACACCATAATCCAAGACGGTTCACAGAGAGGAAATGTGTGCATGCATGCACACAGTTGGCGTTTGCAAAGTGTGTGTGATGTCAGACACTATCACATACGGTGCGGGAAAACTAAATGTGTGTGATTGTCTACCTATCGTACACGGTTTATAATCATGAACTGTTTGTGATGTGCCAGGCATCGTAAAACTCCTGTGCCTTGGAAAACTCCCGTGCCTGGAAGCTGCCTTGTTTTAGGCAGAACCACAAAACTCCGACTGCGATGGCAATGCGAGCACAAACAAGTAGCAAGGATGAAGCGTATTAGAGATATCGAAAATAGTTATATAGGGACAACGGTATGCATCAAGGCTCCCTATCCCCGATGGTTTCTGGGTCGTGTGGGAAGGACCCCCCTATCGCCCACACTCACTTGGCGACAGTTCCAAATGCCATCGCGGAAAGGGGTTAAAAACTGTTTGTTTAGGACCGACGCGCACCAGTGGCGCAGCAATTCCACGAAGAGTCACTCTATTATCCCTTTTAGACAACACCACAAAGTAGTGGTAGACCATGGGGTGATCTCCAAACCCTCACAAACTTTCCGGGGGTAATCACAATGGTTGATTCCTCTCCGAATGACTCCTACCGCCTCGGAGTCTCCAACCTCCAAGAGTAACAAGAACGATGGGGAAAAGCTCAAGACTTTCTCAAATCATGAATTCCTTTGGTGCAAAGAAGGGGAAGGAGTGGATCTATCACTTGCGTGGACAACTTCTCTCAAATGCTCCCAGATCCCTTGGGGATCTAAGATTTGGTGTAGGAGAGTGAGAGAGAGTGAAAAGTGTTCTTGAGGATATTTGAAGTGAATGGTCAACCCTCACACGGGATAGGAGAGAGATATTTATAGTATGCCTCAATAAGTGGCAATTGGGACCAAAACGTCACTGGAGCCTCGGACGTCCGGTACGTACCGGATGATCGAGCGCCCGGCAGACACGGACGTCCGATAGGGACTGGACGTCTGATGTTTTGGCATGGTATAGAAGTTACCAGACGATCGGAGGACGCCGGACGACCGATGTTTTGGCTTTGTACAGGAAGTACCGGACGTCCGATGGACGCCGTACAATCGATGTTTTGGTTCTGTAGGAAAGGTACCGGACGATTGAAGAATACTGCACGTCCGAGGTTTTGGTACTGATGAGAGATTACTGGACGTCCGATGTTTTGGCTCCGTATAGGAGGAACCAGACGTCTAGTGAGTACCGGTCATCCGACGTATGCAAAGATCAGAAAATGAGTTTTAGAAGAAGATTTTGAGGAAGACTCTCACAAGACCCCATGTTCCCCTCTTAATAGTGCGGTATCCCTATACTCAAGAACAAGCATAAAAAGGTGCCTAAGCTAGTAGACTTGTTTCTTCGTTCCTGAGGAAGATGAATATTTCCGAAGTCATAATCCACACACAATTGATTCCAAGGGGACTAAAACCTGAGATATATTTGACAAACTTTGTTAGTCCCCTATGAGTATATTGTCATCAACATCAAAATAAGATTGAGGGCATGATTGCACTTTCACTTCTCCTCTTTCCTTCTCCTCCTATTTCGGCCTACATGGGGCGCACCAGCCGCTTAGGGGCTGGTTTGTCCCCTTCTTGGCCCATTAGGCCCATGTAGTTACCCGGGGCGAGGGGGGGGGGGGTGCCCGGAACCCCTTCCGATGACCCTATATGTACCCGGTACCCCCCAGAACACTTCCGATGTCCGAATACCATCATCCTATATATCAATCTTTACCTCTCGACCATTTTGAGACTCCTCATCATGTCCGTGATCTCATCCGGGACTCCAAAAAACATTCGGTCACCAAATCAAATAACTCATATAATACAAATTCATCACCGAGCGTTAAGCATGCAGACCCTACGGGTTCAAGAACTATGTAGACATGACCGAGACACCTCTTCGATCAATAACCAACAACGGAACCTTAATGGCAACATATTCTACGAAGATCTTTATCGGTCGTACCGTAATGACAACATACGTTATTCCCTTTGTCATCGGTATGTTACTTGCCCGAGATTCGATCATCGGTATCTACATACCTAGTTCAATCTCGTTACTGGCAAGTCTCTTTACTCGTTCCGTAATACATCATCCCAAAACTAACTCATTCGTCACATTGCTTGCAAGGCTTATTATGATGTGCATTACCGAGAGGGCCCAGAGATACCTCTCTGATACTCGGAGTGACAAATCCCAATCTCGATCTATGCCAACCCAATAAACACCTCCAAAGATACCTGTAGAGTATCTTTACAATCACCTAGTTATGTTGTGACGTTTGATAGCACATAAGGCATTCCTCAAGTATCCAGGAGTTGCATAATCTCATAGTTAAAGGAATATGTATATGACATGAAGAAAGCAATAGCAATAAAACTAAACGATCAATATGCTAAGCTAACGGATGGGTCTTGTCCATCACATCATTCTCCTAATGATGTGATCCCGTTCATCAAATGACAACACATGTCTATGGTTAGGAAACTTAACCATATTTTGATTAACGAGCTTGTCTAGTAGAGGCTTACTAGGGATAAGATGTTTTGTCTATGTACCCACACATGTATCAAGTTTCCGGTTAATACAATTCTAGCATGAATAATAAACATTTATCATAATATAAGGAAATATAAAATAACAATTTTATTATTGCCTCTAGGGCATATTTCCTTCAGAATTATACTAAAGTCATTTGGTGGACAAACAAATAAAAAACAGTAGCTAAAACTAAAACATAAAAGAATTAAAAGAAAAAGGAAACAATCAAAAAAAAGTGAAGCCCGTTGGACCGGGAAGGCCTAGCCGAATAGGGGGGGGCTTCTTCAACCTAGTTCTATAGGGGGCAGGTGCGTGGAGGCCATCCGATGGCCGCCCCTACCACATGCGGCCATCCCCCGGCCCCCTCTTGGTTAATTGCACCCCCGGGAACCCTAGATCAAACCATAGCCTTCCCATTCTCTCTCTCTCCCGTTCACCCGGTTCAT
>NC_057794.1:223145443-223158586 GCF_018294505.1 Triticum aestivum | reverse complement strand
GACCCCATGGTGTTGCCTCTGGATGAACAGGACCCCGATCGATCGAGCCGGTTGGGGCTGGATGAACAGGACCCCGTGGAGGGCTGGATGAACAGGACCACCCCGTGGAGGGCTGGATGAACAGTAGACGGTGGAGGGCATGATGAACAGTAGCCCGTGGAGGGGTGGTTGAACAGGAGCCCATGGAGAGGGTTGGTAGAACAGTAGCCGGTGGAGTAGCACGCGGTGGAGGCTGGATGAACAGGAGCCCGTGGATGAACAGTCGCAGGTGGAGGCTGGAGGAGGTCGACGGTGGATGAATAGTAGCTCGTGGAGGCTGGAGGGGGTCGACGGTGGAGATGAATAGTATCCCATGGAGTCCCGTTTTGCGGTACGCCACACCCCTCCCGATGAACAGGACCCCCGTTTCGACCGTAGTGCTCCAACACAAGTCCGTTTCGTCCGTTTTGCGGTACGCCACACCCCTCCCGATCAACAGGACCCCTGTTTCGACCGTAGGAGGTCCGTTTCCTCCGTTTTGTGGTACGCCAGACCCCTCCCAATGAACAGGATCCCGTTTCGAACGTGGTCGGTCGAACACAAGGCCGTTTCCTTCGTTCCGCGGTACGCCAGGCCTCATTTCCATCGCCTGTTCCGTCCAAGCCCTCCCGATGAACACGACGCATTCCGTTGCCTCCCCATGAACACGATGCATTCCGTTACCTCCCCATGAACATGATGCATTCCGTTGCCTCCCCATGAACACGACGACGACGCTGTTTCTCCGTTCCAACCCAGCCATGTACACGAGCCCTGGCCATACGTATGCGCGAGTAGGCGTTCGAGACCCCGCCCGTATGTACACATACGTGGCCGTATTTTATTTCTTGCACCCTGGCCGCTGTACGTACGTGTACATGCTATGTGTGCGCCTCTACTACGACACGTGCGCGCCTCTACATTGACCAGTATATATGTATGTACACGTTCGCAACCAGAATGACAACGCTGCGTACGATTCGACCAGGTGGGTCCCGACTGTCAGGCACTTCCTTGCATGCAAAGATGTAGCTGGTGGGTCCCAGCAGTCAGGGGCAAACATTTTTTTCGTGAAATACGGCTGTCAGGTGGAGGAATAATTATTTTGCGCGTAATAAGGAGGCACTTCCTTGCTGCGGCCGTGGACCCAACTATCAGCGTCTCCACGCATAGTACTCTTTTGATGGAAGTCGGTCGTTCACCACATTGACCACGCCGCGCCGAGAGCACCACGGCGGTGGACGACAGCGAGGCCTAGGAAGGGGACGACGCGGAGCTGGGGAAGACGCGGCAGTGGAAGCCCGCGCGGAGAGGAGTACGAGGGTTCACTGGTTCAGCTGTGGTGTGAGGCTGCAGTCACCGTAGGGCCTGGCCAGCGGTGGGAATAGTAGGGGGCGGTGAGGCCTCCGCGGCAGCATAGCCGTCCACGGGAGGCAGGAGCATGCGGCACGACCGGCGCTGCTTTGGGCAGCTGGAGCAAAAAGACTAGAGGTTGAAGAAGCACTACGGCCGTTGGATGGACATTGTATGGTCAATGGAGCTAGAATCGTTCATATTGACTAAGTTGACAAAGCCCTTCGTCCCCGCCCACAAGTCAGCCTCCCACCAAGGTGGGCCCCAGCTAGCCGGGGGAGTATTCATTTTTTTGTGCGTAATAAGGAGGCACTTCCGGTGGGTCTGAGCTGACAGCGGGGGGAACGTTTTTTTCGCGAAATACGGTGGCCCGTCCGGTGGGTCCTGGCAGTCAGGGGGAAACAAATTTTTTGCAAAATACTGGTGGCCCGTTCGGTGGGTCCCCACTGTCAGGTGGAGGAATAATTATTTTTCGCGTAATAAGGAGGCACTTCCTTGCGGCTGTTGTGGACCCAGTTGTCAGCCTCTCCACGTACAATACTCTTTCGATGGAAGTCGGTCGTTGACCACATTGACCACGCCGCACCGAGAGCACCACGGCGGTGGACGACGGCGAGGCATAGGAAGGGGACAACGCGGAGCCGGGGAAGATGCGATAGTGGATGCCCACGCGGAGAGGAGTATGAGCGTTCACCGGTTTGGCTGCGGTGTGAGGCTGCCGTCGCCGCAGAATAACAGGGGTGTGGGTGAGTAGAGGGATGCCCTGGCCGTGGGAGTAATAGGGGGCGTTGAGGCCTGCGCGGCAGCACAGCCGGCCACGGGAGGCGGGAGTAGGCGGTCCCGCTGGTGCTACTTTGGCGGCTGGAGCAAGAAGATCAGAGATTGAAGAAACACGACGGCCGTTGGATTGACATCCAACGGTTATGTCTGCTAGAATCGTTTGTTGACGTATATAATAACTAAAAAATCTTGCATACGCGTCAACTAAACAGGCCCACACAGACCACTCCCTCTTTTTTTAATAATTTATATATAGCTCATGGCAACTTCTTATGCAATTTATTGCAGTCTTTTTTTTGGTTGGCCAGGACCAATTTCGCATATTTCTGTGGGTTCCAAACTATTTTGAATACCGAAATGTCCAGCCAGATTTGAAGTACTTTGAAGATATATTTAAATTAGGTTAATGCCCAGTGAAGTAGGAATCTGAAAATGTAATAAAATTCAGAAATTATAAAGTAATTGCCAATTTGTCATCTGTTTTTATATTTACAACCCATTTCATATTACTTTCAAGATTTACAGGCGTCTTGAAAGAGTTGCAGCACATCAGGGCGTAGAAAAATAAGTAGGCCTGGATTGGGTATTCTTCAGAAAAAATAAACTGGGCTCATTTTCACAAAGAAAAAATAGCTGGGCTGGTCACATGGTGAACATAAAATATAAGCCTGGGCTAGACGTGCCACAGCACAGTTCAAACCCTGCTCCGTCTCAACAATACCAAACAGAAAAATACTGCTTAAGTAGCTACATCCCAGGTGTCAGTTGATCTTGTGTTGTTCTCTTGTCTATTGACTATATACGCTCACAATGTCGTGGGTCCCAGATGTCAGGAAAACACTAGGAGGAAGCATTTTATTTTTCCATACGCTGACGTGGTGGGCCCTACTGTCATCCTCTCCACATACTTCTGTCGATTCCTGTTGTTTGCTGACCATGTTGACAACGCGAGAGGGCAGCGCCGCGGCGAGCGCACCAAAGCGCGCGGAGGACGTCGGCGTTAACGATTTAGGAGACGGTGGGGCGGCGATGCGTGCGCTGAGGCGCAGCCAGCCGTGGGAGGCGGAAGCAGGCAGCCCCGCCTGCACTGGTTTGGTTTTGGCGGCTGGAGGAAGACAAGACTGAAGAAACATGACAGACTGTAAAAGCAGGAGGAGTGCTTAACAACCTTAACTGAAACCAGCAGGGGCACTTAACAACCAAAGCTGAAAGCGGTATGAGTACTTATATAGGTTCAACCGTACAAAGCACGCCTCGAATAGTGCTACTTTGCCTACAGTTAACCAAGGGTGAGGCCGCCCAGCCCCAGGACAAGGCCCAGGCGCCACCCCGCGGATCCACAACCTTCTGAAAGCGGCTTCATCTTGCAACGTGGTCAATAAACAGGATATTCGCTTTAGAGCCATGGAAAAGCATGAACATAATCTTCTGTCCTATTCTCCAAGATGGATGGGCCTTCATTATTTGAGACCACCCATGAATAAGTATCTTTTCACCTCCAAGGGGAATTGAGTAGGTCGACATAAACATCATGTTGTGACCAAGCGCAAGTCTGACCCGACCATGGTCAGACATCTGTATAGGAACAATAGAACTCGGCAGTTCCTGTTTCAAGAAGATCATAGCTGTAAAACTATGTATAAGCAATAGTTTATGAGCAACATATAGAACAGAAAACAACTCGTACCATAAGTTTCTCGACACAGTTGGACCTGTTCAACGAGTGCAGAAGTGGCACACATATCCCACGTGGCCTTCCACCATTGAAACACCCCACAAGGACCTCAAGATGATCAATAAAGTGTAGGAACTTGTGGATGTCGATCCAGTCAACTTCAGTGCCATTAGTAACAGCCGAGTTATTACAGAGTAACAAACGAGCAGACTGCTTAACTCTGAAAAAACCTACACGTGCCACCAATTATAAGAAAATATTAGTTAGAAGTAGATCTTCGTGAGAGATTCGTTGCTACTTCTAAAGTTAAATTGTGATTAGTTAGACAGAATAGATGGATTAAGAAGTAATCGAGGCAACAAGCAAGAACCAGATACAAAACTAACATGGATGAACAATTGGAACGACATCGGGGTGGAAGATCGCAGTGAAGATGAGACCAGGTTCTACTATTTCCATTAACATTCGTGCACCAACTTTCAGTCTGTAACACTTGAGAAAGTTTATCCAAGTTCGGCCATAAAAAAAGCAGCGATCTTCTTGGTTCATGAACCCAACTCGAAACTTATATCCATGGCTTGTCTTCACTGTGACCATTAAACTAGTGTATTCAGTTATGGCAAGGCCGAGCATCTTGAGTACATGTGTTCTAGGAGAGCAAATAATACACTGCAGGAAAAATAATATGAGAACATAGCATGTTTAAAAAAACCCCACCCTCCCGGATAGAAAAGAGGATTCTAGGAACATACTGTGCGCGTTTCAAAATGATGTGTTAGGATGAGAAGGAACAAGTGTGGCGTCTCGCCGAGGGCACAGAAATCTGTAGGGTACTCGCACTTCGGGCACTGCAAATGAAACACACTAGATTTAGTAGGAAGAAAAATGCATCAACGGCGGCGGCTGCCATCCTAGGATTACCTGCGACCAAGGGACTTGGGTTTATCGGGGATGGATGAAGAATTCGTACCTGGTTCTCCATGAGAAAACCCTATGCAATCGCCGAGAGGGGGTTTTCTCTGAACAAGCAGACGAGGGAGAAGGGGATTCAGGCCCAGTGAAATATTGTCACTTCGTCCGTCCAGCTTACTGCTAAAGCTGGAAAGGGGGGTTGTGATTTGACGGCTCATTGGGCATTACTGCGGCGCTACGACCGGGGTGTGTCTACCGTAAAGTTGTGCACTCTAATTTGTGCATATGGCACGTGGACCCCGTTGCCGGTTGCCCCACATATCAGCGAAAGGAAGTAGAAAGACATGAGTAACTAGTTACACATAAATATATTTTTTGACAGAGAGATACTCCCTCTGTAAAGAAATATACAAATCTTTTATATCACAGGCTCACCTTGCCGAGAAATATACTCCCTCTGCAACGACGGGCATTATGGGGGTTCAGCTGAGAATATAATACTCAGATTTTTTTGAGGGATAAAAACTGCTTTATTGAAGATTAACAGTCATACATATACAAATAATTTCGGGGCATCCTATGACCCAAAGATGGCGTCCACAGGGCAAACAAGTAGCAGCTTTTGCGAGCACATGCGCTTCAACATTACACTCGCGTTTTTCATGTATGATCTCCATGGTTTGGAACATAATCTTCTTCATCTTGATCTCGTCCATAATAACTTTGTTGGGCCCCAAGTATGCCTCTCTGATATGCTTGACTGTTGCTGAACAATCGGTGTTAATCTGAACTTGTTGCAGGTTTAAGTCAAGAGCCAGAGATAGCCCCTCCCAACATGCCATTGCCTCTAGGATCTCTGGATCAGTAACACTTTCACACACCAGTGCCGATGCTCCAAGGAAGAAGCATGTATGATCCCGGCTCACAACTGCCAGGGCTTCCCTTTCACCATTGCGAGATAATGCGACATCAACATTCATCTTCGCCCAACCCACAACAGGAGGAGGACGCCACTTCTGCACTGAGTTAGTGCTTCTCGAAACCAGGTTCTGGACTTTGGGCCGCAGGCCGACCCTGCATGTTTGGGGGCCCATGTGTTCTACCTCAGCGCTTTTCATATTGCAAGCGATCGGTACGGCGCTGGTTTTAGATGTTGTCGCAAGGCGAATACACAAAATTGAATAAAGCACGACAGCTGTTGGAATGAAATCGAACGACAGTTCCTAACCAGCAATCAGAGTTGCAATTCTATCAACGATATACCATGTGATAAATAATACTATCGTACTAATTATACACACAGGACACTTGTTTCACCATGCCATATTATTACATCAAAATCTCTCGGAGGATAGATCAGTTAGGCAGTTGTGTGCTGCTACTGAAGAATTTCAAAGTTGATTTGGACCAGCTCTCCTTGCCGAGAAAGTTCAATTTTGACATCATCCCCTACTGCAAGATATGATTTAGATTTGAACCTTGACCGTCCTTTAGCATCAATCATCATGCGACCATCCTTTGTACTTACGATATATTGAGCAGGTTCATTCACACCAAGGCTGCACATGGTAAGAGAAACTTGGCCGCCGTCGCCCGAATTGTTGAACGACTCCCTCGTTGCTCTAGGAATTCTCTGTTTGCAAACAAGAAGACATACCCAAACAGTTAGATCAACACAGTGAATCATGTGAAACAACATGGAAAGAAAAAAGAACGAAGCACTTGGGCGGCCAATGCTTACCAAGAAGGTGGACATGTGGTTTTTGTAAGGACTTTGGTATATGAAGTGTGAACTGCAGCCTAGTCTGTTGCCGGTGCAACTGCACGGGCCGGAGCAGATGCAAGTGCAAGTGTTGGTGTAGGTGCCGAAGCCGGTACTGCTGCCAGAGATGGTGCTCATTGTAGAGCTGGTGCCGGTGTCGGAGCAAGTGCCGGTGTCGATGCCCGATCCTTCGGTAGATCAGACTGATCCACTGACGCGGTCGGTGCCCAATCCTCAGCTGGATCAGACTGAGCTGCTGCCGCTGTTAGTGCTAGAGCAACTGTTGGTGCTCGATCTGTGCGAGACAGCGGCGATCATGTCTGGTCTGCTATGATCAGCTTTCTAACTTGACTAGGATCCGTGACCGTGATCCAGTTTTTTTCTTCATTTCTTTTAAATGCGAGAAGGACTAATTGTGGCGTTTTTGTTAAACCAAACTATAGTTCATCATAGGGATTCAGATTGTACTCAGACAACAGACTGATCCAATTTTTTCCAGTAATATAAGTGATGGACAGTGCCTTCGCTACTGACACGACATAAGAAGTGAAACCTGCAAAAATAGCCATCGTAGAGCAAACCAAACGGTTTATTCTGTGATGAATGTCACATGGCAAAACCTGCATCGTAAAATTGCAGTAAAAGAAAGAAAACATGACATTAAATCAATAAGATTTAGACAGTAAATCAATAAGATTTACTTGATGTGACACGAGTGAATCCTTACCAGGAAATCACTATGTTGAAGTATTAAACAGAAGATTGATCGTCCAACTACGTGTGGCATGCAGGGGCCCCGCCTACTCCCACAAGCAGGACAGTCCAAAGGTCGTGTCAAATCGTATGGACTGAACATCCATGGGGCTGGAAATCCTGGTGGGTGCAATAAACCCTGCAATGCATACAGATATTGGAGTGTAACCATAATTGATAGACCATCCTCACAAAAAATATGATATGGATACTTCAAAATATACAGACTGAATTGAGTGGACAGACATTAACATAGACTGTTCTCAGGACTGACCACACACCAAAAGCGGCGGTACTAATAAGAAATACAGGGTTCACAAACACAAATCAAGTACTGAACAATAGTACTTACTACAAACAAGCAAAGTTGCACTAACTAAACTCTGCAGACTATTTTTTGCCACCGACCTACGGGATGAACCCCGCATAACTGACTAGGCCATGGACTTCGTGTGAGATGTCTACATGCACCATCACCATCTTGTCAACCTTGGAGAACCTAACAGAGTGGTCTTTCCACTCATAAACATGATGATGAAGACAGGCCGCATCAGATTTGTTGGGAAGCTTTACAAGAACCACACCCTTCGTAATCGAAGGCACAACCAGGAAATTGTTGTGGTCAAGTACAGCCTCGAGAACACGCTTGACAACAATGCTACAGGAAAACACTAGTTCAGGACATGTGGCGACAAGGACACAGCAGCTGGATAGTTCAGCAGTAGAACTCATCATCAGGTCTTCCAGTTCACATGGCATGACTTTGAGAACTTCATCTCCACTGCGGACCTGGTTCTAATTCAAACAGAAACCATATTTTATTACTACCTCCGTTCAGAAATATAAGATGATTTTTCATATTATACTCCACATATGACTACATATACGCACAGAAATGAGTGAACAAAGACACTAGAACATGTCTTCAAAGGCATGAGAGCAGAGGGATTACATGCAATATCCATAACACAAGTTACTGAGGCAAATATACCCTCTTAAAAGGTAGCATTGATGTTCATAAAGTACTCCCTCCGTCCCAAAATTCTTGTCTTAGATTTGTCTAGATACAGATGTATCAAGTCACATTTTAGTATTAGATACATCCGTATCTAGACAAATCTAAGACAAGAAATTTGGGACAGAGGGAGTAGTTAAAAGTAATCTATAAGAAATCAGTGTCAACCTCTCGCATGTTTTGTTCAAAAGAGGAATTTAGAACCGTCATTTGGCACACAAAAATCACATGCAAGATCACCCAGAAAGTTGTACTACTAGTACTAGTACTGCGTGTTAGATGAAAAAACACGATCAAGATCGAGAAAAAGATCGTCAAGAAGAGATATTACCTGGACGTGCTTAATGAGGGATCTCGGAGAGGGGGGCTTGGACAGGGCGATGGCTTTGAGCTTGTCTGCGGTAGTCTCGGCGGGGTGCTTGCGCTTCTTTGTACCATGACCCTCGACGGTTTTGGCTGGAGCCATAGACATCACTTCGGCCGGTGCTCCAGCGTCCATCAAGAAACTGTCAAATAGAAATAAACGAAAAGAAACCATAATCACAAACCCAAAAGAAGAAAAGAGAGGGAGTTATAGGATCAGACTCGGGGTTGCAAGACTGGGCCTTGGCCAGAATCAACACCATTGATACGCTCACCTTTCCTTCTTTGGGAGAGAAGAACAATGGCAGAAGCAGGTCGGGGTTTTCTTGAAGAAATGAGGAACAAGATGAGGCAGAAGCGAGGGTTGGGTAGAGAGGAAGCTGAGAGAGAAGAGTGAAATGATGGTTGCTTCGTCCATCCAACTTACTGCTGGAAAGGAGGGGGTTTTGTGATTTGACGGCTCATTGGGCATTACTGCGGCGCTTCGATCGGGGTAGTCTACCGTCACTCTACTACGGAGTAATTTAGTGCATGGCTGGTGGACCCCGATGCTGGCTGTCCCACACGTCGGCGAAAGTGACTAATTTAGTGCATGGCTGGAGGAGGATCCACACGGTAGAGCGTGTCCACTGTTTTTCAGAAAAAAAAATGATTACAACAAGCGTTTCCACTCTTACGACGGAGGAGTGCGAAACACGGTAGCCACTTGAAAATACACAGTGCTCCCACTACTAGGCATGTGTAGTGGTTCATACGTCAGTACTACACAATCTTGTTGCTAGTGTAGTAAGATATGACGATAACAAATGATGTTGTGCGCATGTCAACTACTCCTATATGTAACATAGTACCGCTTTTTCGACTGTCCGGTCGAGAATGGACCGTGAGATCAATGTTAACAGAACTAGGTCCACAGCGCACGGAGAGTATGGTGCTACAGTACTCCACGAAACATGAACCATATGAAGCACGAATAGTGTTAGGCAGGGTGTATGAAGGGTGCACGGGATGGGAGCAAAAGTTCCCTTCTCGACCCACTTTTGGGTGTTTAGCAGAGTGCATGAAGGGTGCATGAGTCCACACTAGTAGGTTGACAAAAATACATGAAGAGGAAACAATTATATTGAGATGAGAATGCAACCAAACACACCCACACGCTTTGTGCTACAGTGACAGATTTGCACCGTCTGAGTTTGATCCAACGGTCATGTTGCGCCGAGACATGGACATGCCCATGCAGAGGGCGCCTAAACACCACCGAAGTCCCTCTACTTCTCGAGGTGCACGACGTTGGTGATGCAGGGTGCAACCGCCCGCAGAGCCCGCTCCCGGTCGATGGGAGCCAGCTCGTCAAAAAACGGCGTCCAATGGCACGAATGGGTTCCGGTGACGGAGCCCTGAAAGGATTCGCCCGGCAACGGCGACGGTAGCCCGCAACCCCTCCTTGTCCAGCTCAGCCCCCACCATCGCGCGGAGACGGCTCAACTCCTCAGAGATATAGGTGAAGAAGGAGACCAGCTCAGGAAGCCTCAGCTCGTTGAAGTCGACTGGGTGGTCGAACGGGTTTAGCCCGACGGCCGGCATCGTCACGTTGGCACAACAGTAGGCATCGCGCAGCCACAACACGTGTGTGGCAACTTGGTTCACCAAGTGGCTGAGGCGATCCTGGACCTCGTCAAGATCGGCCCACTCGCGCTCCAGCCGGCTCCCCTGACGGCCTATCGTATCTCCCGCTTTCTGCAGCAATGCCGCCGACGCCTCGAGCATCTTTGTGGTGGACGCCTGCCGCTTTTGAAGCTCCGTGAACTCCCTCAAATAACGGAGGAGCATGGCACTCCTCTCCTCCTTGAGCTCACGGAGCTCCACGTCCTTGGCCCTGAGCTCTGCATCCTTGGCATGGAGCTCCTGAGTCAGGAGCCTCACCTCGGACTACGTGATCTGTTGCGCTGCCATGGCACTAGGTAGAAGCAATGGGGAGAGGAAGCAAAGGGGGCGAAACGGCTAAAAGGCAATGCAATCTACGGGAAGGCGGAGGAAGCGGGGAATCTTTTGGTTTTCACCACGGTAAAACACCAGTCAACGACTTCTCACATCAGGGAGCAGTGGGTACAGGCAGAGTCATCGTGACTAATTGCTGCCGCGCCTGCTCCCGTCAATCAAAAAATTAAAAATCCTGCTGCACCTGCTCCCGTCAATCAAAAAATTAAAAATCCTGCCGCACCCAAACACCAGAACAACGCCGCGGTGGATATTTAAATTTACCTGCCGGCAAGTAGATAAAAAAAGGGGTGAAAAAACAAATGTGGCGGCGGCCTAGCTAATCGGTCAAACTAGCCCAACTAGCTAGCCACCGTGCTTCACTGATGTACTCGGCGGGAAAGGTGGTCTTTTGTGATTTGACGACTCATTTACTTTCTTTGGTGCTACGACCGAGGAGGACCCAGAAAACGCGCGGTAGGGTGTCCCACGTCAGGAAGAATATATGCGTAAACCACCCGGGAGGACCCCGAAACCGCGCAGTAGGGTGTGCCACGTCTCGGCACGGAGGAAAAATGTGCATGTAAAAATATACTGTATCAGACGTAGTACCTATGGTTCGACCTCGGGACCCAGCTAGTCGGTTGAAAACACCCCACTAGCCACACAGCTTCATCATGCAAATGTGGCATAGAGGATAGATGTGGTTAGCTCCGTCTCGACCAGCCACAACGTCTCTTGTTCTACGTGATTCTTCTATTTTCCAAGTTTTTTTAGTTGTAATAACACCACGGCAAGCTAGCACCGCTCTTCGTGTGTGCCCGTGCAAAGGTTAGACGATGGAGAGAAGAGAGATTGAGATCGCAGACCTGGGACCCACCAGTAAGTGAGATAACGGTCATGCACGTGTTGACGAGGCACTCCCTCTACTCTACTCAACGCAAGTACTGTATAAAATCAAGTTATGGGACAAAGCCAACAACCGTTTGTTTTTTCAGGCTATCGACTTACGCTTTGTAGTCCAGGTTGCCAGTTCGAATCTCGTCTTTCAGATTTGTTAGTTTTAGGTCCAAATTTGATTAATGACAAGTGGGACCCCCGTGTGTTGTTCCGATATTTCAGTGTAGGATGATTTTTTTGAACAAACACTTTGCGCGGTTAGACAAGTAACGGCACGAGTTACACGTTTTTTGCAAGTTTACGAACAAAAATGACAGCGGTATAGAATATCACATCCACTCCGCAGCTTAGATACTATGGTGATACGAGTTTTTACACCGTTGGAAGTGAGATCCAATTGCTTGGGAGTAGTCTTTGTAATTATGCGCAATTTCCAAACTCTCCAAAGGTTTTTTTGCAAATAAAACATTCAGGCCTCGTGTGTGCCGCTGCATCTTCGATCCAACGGCTCCCCAGTGCTCATATTAGGTGCTCCTCGTAGCTTAATTACCCGCTACGGTGATTGGAGTAGTTGTGGGCCGAATGCTACGAAAATATAATCTAAACCGACCGGAATAAATGCCTACACAAATTAATCCAAGGTTGGAGTGCCCCTCGCAATGTAAATAGCTCCGGCTTTGCGAGGGATGGAGAGGTAGTAGCTTCAACGCGTGGAAGATACGGTGTGAGAAAGCGAGGTCAATCGAGAGACATATAGAGAGAGAGAGAGAGAGACAAAGTGAGTGTGGTCCGACATTCATTGAACAAATATATATGCTCTGGAGAGATATTGTCCGATTGAGCTTTTTGGCAAGGGTGAGGGCTGTAAGATAGAGCTTGAGAGATGATCCAGTCACAGACGTGTAGATATATTTTGTGTGTGGGAGGAAGCAAGGTCAACCGATCACAGAGGGTCGTCGTGCGATCGAAAGAGTGAGACAGGTTGGAAAGAGTGACCTAGATAGACGATGTGCGTGAGAGAGTATACAATGTGAATAGGTCGAATTGGGATAAAAAAAGGTGATATATTGTTTTTGTCCGAGAAAGAGAGAGGTCAATCGAGACATACGAAGAGAGAGAGGGAGAGAGAGATTGAGTGAGCGTGGCCCACCATGAGGTCGAAAGAGTGGTGGCGGCTTGGATGAACTGACCTAGATAGACAATCTGCGTGAGAGAGTATACAGTGTGTCGATCGAGGCCCGAACAGGGAGATATATCATTTGTGTGTGAAAGAAATCGAGTTTAAACGAGACTCAGATAAAGAGAGCGAGATTGAGCGAGTGTGGCCCGCCGTGTAGAAGAAAGAGTGAGACAGTCTCGAGGGAGTGACCTAGATATACAATGTGCGTGTGTGCGCATGCACGAGAGGTTGGGGGCCTAGATAGGCAATGCATGTATTTAGCGTGAGAGGGTGAGAGGGAGAGGGGGGAGAGAGAGAGAGCTCGGCATGGGGTGCAATGGCGGGTGTGTGAGGTAAATACATTTGGTAACAGAGTGGAAAAAGGGGTTGTGTAGTTGAGAGACCTAGAGATCGAAACATGGAGAGAAAGAATGAACGTGTGTTGGAAACCGATAGCTTCCTAAGGTGGTTAGGAG